>NC_063057.1:46766090-46878669 GCF_018812025.1 Megalobrama amblycephala | reverse complement strand
GGCAGACACAGAAAGAGCTGGTTACCCAGAGAGCAAAGGGTGTGTGTTCACTGAAGGACAGGAGAGATCGAGACAGAGATGCACTTCCTCCTTCACTGTCACAAATACATATCAATCAGAGACCTCTAATTAAACAAATTCAAAAACTCAATAAAGAACTTTAAAGGCATGACTGAAACAGAACAAATAAATGACAATGTTATTTTTCATTCCTGATTTCTAACATGTACTCAACAGCGTTTGGCTGGTCTTGCGGCTGTCAGGGCAGAAACGAAAGTGGCTGCTCTCCGAATGTTTTTCAAATATCCGGACACGTTCATATGTAAATTGCGAAAGCTTATTTTGTTAATTAGATCGAAAAAAAAAAAAAAAAAACTTATATGTGCCCACCCATAGACCTTCCCCTTGAAGAAAACAGGACAGAAGTGGTTGAAAGTGGACAAAAGAGATGGATTAAAATACCAGGTGGAAACGGAAATGTGTCTCCCTCGTCCACTTGTGATCCGATCAACCAAAACGCATCTTAATACCAGGTGGAGACAGCAGGTGAATGTGTGTATTGTGTCTGACCTCAGTGTGTTTCCCTACTGTCCACCACTGTGACTCTCAGTATGTGTGTGTTAAAACACTGTGTTATCAAATGTTCAGACATTATTGTATTATTTACAATCATGCCAATAAAGCAATTGTGAATTTGAATTCATATATATATATATATATATATATATATATATATATATATATACACACTGTATATGTGTGTGTTTGTTTATGTGTAATACTATGGGAAGAAGGCAAGCCGGCGGAGGCAGTGTGATGCTTTGGGCAAAGTTCTGCTGGGAAACCTTGGGTCCTGCCATCCATGTGGATGTTACTTTGACACGCACCACTTCCCTAAGCATTGTTGCAGACCATGAACACCCTTTCATATGGTATTCCCTGGTGGGTGTGGTCTCTTTCAGCAGGATAATGCTCCTGACACGAAGCAGAAATGGTTCAGGAATGGTTTGAGGAGCACAACAACGAGTTTGAGGTGTTCACTTGGCCTCCAAATTCCCCAGATCTCGACCCAATCGACCATCTGTGGGATGTGCTGAACAAACAAGCCCGATCCATGGAGGATCCACCTCGCAACTTACAGGACTTAAAGGATCTGCTGCTAACATCTTGGTGTCAGATACCACAGCACACCTTCAGGGGTCTAGAGGAGTCCATGCCTCGACGGGTCAGGGCTGTTTTGGCAGCAAACGAGGGACCAGCACAATATTAAGTCATAATGTTATGCCTGATCGGTGTATATACAGTTACAAGAAAAAAGTATGTGAACCACTTGCAGAATCTGTGAAAATGTGCAAAATTTTAACAAAATAACAGATCATACAAAATGCATGTTATTTTTTATTTAGTACTGTCCTGAGTAAGATATTTTACATAAAAGATGTTTACATATAATCCACAAGACAAAACAATAGCTGAATTTATTAAAATAACCCCATTCATAAGTATGTGAAGCATTGATTCTCAATACTGTGTGTGGTTACCTGATGATCCACGACTGTTTTTATGTTTTGTGATGGTTGTTCATGAGTCTCTTGTTTGTCCTGAGCAGTTAAACTGAGCTCTGTTCTTCAGAAAAATCCTCCAGCTCCTGCAGATTCATCAGTTTTCCAGCATCTTCTGCATATTTGAACCCTTTCCAGCAGTGACTGAGGCTGCGTCCGAAATTGCATACTACATGAGTAGGTACTACATTTGAATTTGAACGTACTTCCCGGCCATTAAAAAAGTATGTTCTATATAGTATGAATATGGGTAGTATGAATGGAATTCGGACGTACTACATTCGCCATGTTAATGTTGTCACGTGTCATGCGTTATCGACAGCGCGAAAATTTAAAGGGCCCGCTCTACTTCGCTTTCATCAGCAATGTTTTTATTAATGCTTAATGCTTTCATCTGTGTTTTAACGTCGATTCAATCAACAGCTCAAAGGAGGCGTCGGTCAGCTGCTCGTAGATCACGCTTTCCTCAACAGCTTGTTAATATTTGTCAAAGTATAATCACCTATTTAGCTAGCAAATTTTACCTCAGAATAAAAAGACATGTCTGTGAACATCATATTACAGAGGCTGATTTGGAGCAACGAAATTAAGTAATTTATTGTTATAAATGAATGCATATAAAAATACACAAGAGAAACAAAAGACATGACTCAATAAACAAACTCGAATACATATATATATATATATATATATATATATAAAGAATGTGCAGACAGAGATAGACAGAGAGGGAGAGAGAAATACACAACATAGCCCAAATATTATATACAATATATACATAAATAAATACAATAATAATAGTATATACATATTCTAAAAAAAAAAAAAAAAACTATTTACAAACTGAGCACTACAAACTACTGCCGCCTGAATGTTGCTGTCCATTAAGTTTTCTAATCTCATTAAACTGCTTAACAACAAATGTCTCCATTCAATAAAACAGCTGATGTAACGTTATCTCGATCTGTTCGTTAGCTTGATGTGCTGTCAGTAATGATTAAACATCTTTTTACAGCCGACTCTCAAAATCTTCTCATCGATTTACATTGTTTAAACTTTTTAATAAGTCAGCCGTTTACTTACATTATGTTAAACAAGTGCAATTTAACCACAGTAAACACCGTTTTTCCCTGAGGTACTTAAGGACTTGAATGAGCTGCATATCGCCGCTTTCCGCCATTTTCGAATACGAAGAATCCTCTCCTGTGGCATCACGGGATAGCGCAGCGTCCATCGAATGCCTACTACAGAATTCGGGCGGAAGCAGTAGGTCATCCGGGTACTTCTCACCTACTGTTTTTCGAATACTATGAATTTGGACATACTACTTGCCTCGTATACTGTTTTTCGCATACTATATAGTAGGGAAGTATGCGATTTTGGACGCACCCTGAATGATTTTGAGATTCGTCTTTTCACACTGAGGACGACTGAGGGACTCAAACACAACTATTACAAAAGGTTCAAACATTCACTGATGCTCCAGAAGGAAACACGATGCATTAAGAGCCGGGGGTGAAAACTTTTGAACAGGATGAAGATGTCCAAATTTTTCTTATTTCGCTTAAATATATTTTATTTCATTTAGTACTTCCCTTCGGAACCAACAGAAGATACTTTCATGTTTCCCGGAAGACAAAATAAATACAATTTACCTTGATCTTCAAATTCAAAGAATTTTGCGTGTGTCCAACAATATATGATGGTCACACAAAGTTGCTTTACTGGGCCTGGGGGAAAAAAAGCACCAAAAGGCTGATTAGCATACAGTGCATCGATGACAAAGCTCCGCCCCCCAATGTCATGTGCACAACCAATGGCAAGTTTTCCCAATTTATGCTGAATTTAACTAATGCTGCGTTTTAGACGAGGTTGGACGTGGGAATATCCCAATTTTAATGTCCCACTACAGACCTCAGTGCGTTCCAGTCATCACACGTCACGTTGAACATGTGATGCCGCCACAAGGTGAGCATATCACGTTTTTGTGTCAGTTAAAAAAAAAAACAGAATAAAAATAACATAATCGCATTGAAAACAGCTGACGAAAAGCAAATACGCATGTATCATTAGATAAACTTAATGTCTAATGTTAAAGTTTGTTTCATTAGAAACAGGACTTGCCGACATCTTGGAAGTGACGTCAAATGACGTGTCTCACTGAGGTCGGGGTTGATCCATGTACCCCGACTTCAGAGGTGAAATGTCTCACTTTGAGTGGTGTTTCCTAGAAGGAGGTAGGAAAAATCCATATTCCCATCTGTCTGGACACAGCATTACATTATTTAAACTACGTTACATATATATAACACAATGTTACCTATTGAGTGTTGCATTTTTTTGTATAGTAGTAAAATAATAGTTATAAGCTAAATTAAAAAAGGTTTTTTAAAAAATGTCAGAATCTCACATATTAATTGTGGTTCAAACTCTTTCATTGCGGAATACATTTAACTACGTATTTCACAATTCGACTTTGAATGATATATGTTTTATTATTAGCATGTGAATTTCTATGCACTCTATGATTTTAACGTTTGAACGGGACTTTTATTTTGTTCTGGTAATGTGACGTCATAAGGCTGCGCCGTGCTCCTGCGTTGTTGTGATTCGGCTGAAGAAAGGTTTGTTTTAAATATTTAAAGGGTTTTAAATCGTTCAGTCACTTTTATAGTTTTTACAAGCGATGTAAAATGAATTATATACCACTGAATGCAACGTAACGCTTTATATAACATTAACATGAACGTTATTTCATGTGATAAAGCGCGTCCACACGTGAGTAACAGTCTTATTTCGCTCCATATATCGTGAATCAGTTTATTACAAACGGGAATTCAGTCACTGATTTGTAGTGACGAGAGAAACCGCACATTTAAACTCTCCGACCCAGTGAAACCAAATGATTTGCAAAATGATTCAGTGATTGAACACTGACGACACCTGCTGGTCAAACAGTGTAAACACTAACATGTGTAATCTATTAAATGTAAATAAATACCGAATATAAATCAGAACTAAATGTTTGTATAAATTGCATTTGTTTAATTAATTTGTTGTGCTAGTTTTGAGTGTTTGCACAGACTACTAGAGCTAAACCTGATTGAGACGCACCCAGAGATTAAGTTTGGATGTGGATAATTATTCTCATCTTAAAGATGGCGTTTATTAAAGAGGAGAGTGAAGACGTGGAGATTGAAGAAACATTCAGAGTGAAACATGAAGAAACTGAGGAACAAACAGGTTGGTTTCATTCTCAAAGCTGAACTCAGTCATTTGATCCTTATTAACATGTCCAGCTCTACAGAAATGAGTGATATTTTTGAAGAGTTTCCTAATTAAAGTGCTTTTATTTGACATAGAGTGGGTCGCTTATGTGGACAGACGTGTTGAGATCACATGACCAGACGAATACTAATGCTGCTTCAACGTGAGAAGATCATACTTCCACGTTGGAAATTCGTCATTACAACGTTTCACATATTAAATTAGGAAAAATAATTTAGAAGGAACCTAAACAAAACAATTAACATTGCACCCAATATCTATTAAAAATGAACACCTTTAATTTCTATCACTTAATGACACAACCGTATCTAACAAACACATTCATTTTGCATAAAATGTGAAATCTGAGTGATACATTTTAAATTGGTTGTCTATAAGGAAACGCTTGTGCTGTTTTCTGTTGGAGCACATGGCTTTTAAGTGTTTGTCATGTTCTCCTCTGTCTTGTGTGTTTATGTGAGCATGTGGCTCCTGTCATGTCTGCCCTGGACCTTTTACCCTAGACAGGCTGCTTTTGTTCTGTTTTTAACATTTTTAACAAATTAAAGAGTTTCTGCAACTCTACACAGGGCTCCAGACAAAAAATTAATTAAGGAGCCATTGGCTCCTATAGCGGGGAAAAAAACATGCACCAAATAATTTTTTTAAGAGCCACACAACAATGAACTTATATTTTTAAATCACTCTTTTTACTCTGTTGTTTTTACAGTTTCAGCATTTTCATCTTGTGATTTTTCTGGGAAATTAAAATTGTAACTATTTTCACTTAATACTATTACAGTTTTTTGCTAATATTTTTAATCCAAATAGATTTTTATATTTTCTGCTTTCATTTTTAATGTCTTTCATGTCTCTTTAGTTTGTATACATTTTTATTTCACTATTAACATTTATTTCAAGCAATGAAAAGATTTTTTTTATGGTTTTACTTAACTAAAATAACCCTTATGGTAGTAAAATCTTTATATTGAATAATATGTATCAAATAATGTTCTAATGGTGCGTTCACACCAGACGCGAATGAAGCGTTAAGCGCGAGTGATTTACATGTTAAGTCAATGCAAAGATGCGAATAGACATCCTGCGGTGCGAATGAACACGTGATTTGCGCAAGTTGAAAAATCTGAACGTTGACCAATCAGGAGCTTGCTCTAGTGGTAATGGAGGCAGTAATCCGAAACAATGGAGGACAAAATCATTGTCACTGTATGATACATCTTCATACTTTTATAGAAACGGGAATAAAAATGATCTTGCTTGGAAGAAAGTGAGTGAGGAGGTTGGACAATCTGGTAAGTTGTAAAAACTTTACTCAATTTGAGCTATACACGTATATATTTACAACTACTTTCCTGCTGATGAGTTGATGTGTTTATTCAGAGGAAGTGTGCAGAAATGAGACTGGAGACGCCTGGCAGAAGCCCCTCTCATGACGCGAATTTGCGTCTGTTGAGAAGTGAATTTCATGTGCGAATGAAGCGAATAAACTCAAAATGTTCAAGCGTCAAACTTATTCACGCAAGTCACGTCTGGTGTGAACGCCCCATTTAGTCTTTCCTTCCTGAAGCTACAACAGTTTACTTTAAATCAAATAAAAAAATGGAAATAAATACCATAAATAAAAAAAAAAAAAAAAAAAAAAATATATATATATATATATATATATATATATATATATATATATATATATAAATATTATATATTAAATTTGATTTGTGTAACCAAATAACAAACGGTGGAATGATATACATACTATATACATGATATACAGCGGGACTCTTATTTTAAAATGTCTATGCTTTACTATTGCTGCCTATTCAAGTTCAGATGAGGAAGATAAAAAAGTATGATGTTACAACCGTTTACAACACAATATAAAATAAATAATAGAAACTGTGATCGGTTGACAAATGTGCGCTAATCATTGAATGCGAGCTGCTCTGAAGAATGTGCAACAGCGCCATCTGTTGGCTTTAAAACATGCAGCGCTCACATTTATTTAATGAAATTAAAGCAGAACTAAGTAACTTTTTTACCTTCATAAATAGTTTTCTAAGTCCTTACGATGGTTAATTGACTTGTAGTGGTGTGTTTGAGGCGAGCACTAACCCCCTCTGGCATCTACGCCAGAAAACAGCACTTGCAAGTTGAGCTGCGCTGACCCGACACAATCTCGCCTCATGTTCACGTTCACGCGAGAGTGACAAAATGCTTTACGGTAATTCAAAAACAATGTATATATTATGACTTTATAAGACAATTTCGAAAATTACCCACCTCCATCGAGATTTCTTGTATTGTATTTGCAAAACTACTGCGCTGGTGAGCGTTGTAGTCGTTGTAGTCCAGAGCTGCGCTTCACTGACAAGCTGTGCATAAAAAATAATCACAGCTTTTTCATTTCATAATCGCACTAAGCCAAATTATGTAAGCGCAATTTCAACGTTAATTTTTTAATTGTGCAGCCCTACTGCCAGGGGAAGCATGTTCAAGGAGAACAACAGAGGACCTAATACTGAGCCCTGTGGCACACCGTACTTGTGCTTGAGACGCCTCTGCATTTACACAAGGAAAGTAGTAGTGGTCGGATAGATAGGACATAAACCATGCTAATACTTGTCCAAAAATGCCAACATAATTATCAAGCTATCAAAAAGAAAGTGGTTGTTAATTTGTGTATGTCTCTCTTCTCCTTAGACCTGATGCCACTGAAAGAAGATAGTGAAGTACTGGAAGAGAAAGATCAACATGATTTCACAACTGGAGAAAAAACATTTATTTGCTCACAGACTGAAGAATCTTCCTCACAAAAAAGAGCTCAAACAGAAACTATTAGTCATTTCACCTGCCAGCAGTGTGGAAAAAGTTTCAGTAAAAAAGGACACCTTAAAGTCCACATGAACATTCACACCGGAGAGAAGCCCTTCACCTGCCAACAGTGTGGAAAGAGATTCACTACAAAAGGAATCCTTAAAGGCCACATGGCGGTTCACACCGGAGAGAAGCCTTACACCTGCCAACTGTGTGGAACCAGATTCACTCAAAAAGGAAGCTTTAACAGGCACTTGAGAATTCACACTGGAGAGAAGCCTTACATCTGCCAACTGTGTGATAAGAGCTTCACGACAGACCTAAACCTAAGGTATCATATAAATAGTCACACTGGAGAGAAGCCGTTCACTTGTGATCAGTGTGGAAAGAGTTTCAGACACAAAATATCCCTTAATAAGCACATGGGGACTCACTCAAGTGAGGACTGTTGCATATGTCATCAGTGTGGAATGAGTTTCACAGTCAGAAGTCACCTCAAGAACCATGTAAAAATTCACACCAGAGAGAAGCCTTGCATGTGCCATCACTGTGGGAAGACTTTCTCAAACAAAACAAACCGTGAGGTTCACATGAGAGTTCACACAGGAGAGAAGCCGTTCACCTGCCCTCAGTGTGGAAAGAGCTTCAGATTTAAAGGAAACCTTCAGACGCACATAAGAGTTCACACTGGAGAGAAGCCTTACACATGTCTCGAGTGTGAGAAGAGTTTCACTTATCAAAGAGACCTGAAACGGCATTTGCACACTCATTCTGAAAATACAGTGCACTGCTCCTCGATGTGGGAAGAGGTTTAGAAAAAGAAGCAATTCATTTGTACATTAACTTTCTGACCAATCAGTTTAATTTGAAGTGCAATTTTATAAATGTAATTAATTTTCTTTTGCTGTCACACTTTAGAATCAGAAAGAGCTTTATTGCCAAGCATGTTTGCACATACGAGGAATTTGTCTTGGTGACAGGAGCTTCTAGTGTAGAAGAAAGTACAGACATGGAATTACACAGTACAAATTAAATATAACAACATAAGAAAACAAATTTCTAAATGATGCGATATAATACAGTAGTAGAAATATAGAGGAAAAAATGTTTTAATGAATTAACAGATATGTGATTTACAAGTGTACAGTTTATGTAATTTACAAATGTTCAGTTTTTTAGTTTTAGTATCAATTTTTATTGTTCAGGCTAAATATAACATGTGGGGAAAAAACTGTTACTGTGCCTGGCTGATTTTCTTAGCCCTTTTTCTCACTCTAGGTGTGAAGAATAATAAAAATATCATGGCTCTTCCAAGCTTTATAATGGCATTGAATGGGGTCCCAATTGCTAAAAAAGTGCACCGGTGGTAAAAGTAATCCATGTGGCTTGTTAGAATGATAAATTTGAATACAGCTTCGTTTCATGTGTTGTTGACATTTATTTGTGATGGTTAGTTTTATTTATTTCTTTACTCATTTTTGTTCATATTCTTGTCAGTAAAATATAATTTTTCATGAATTCAGGTATTCATTTCTTGACTGAAAATTTATGTATTCACTTTGGCTGCATTTGTCTACTATTCATGCATAAAATATCATGACAATACAATTAAATTACATTTTGCTTATTTCACTCAAATATAGCATTTTCAGTAAGAAAATATGTAACAATTAAATATCGGTCAGCATTTATCAATATAGTGTAATCATTCTTGGCTAATGTCAGTTTTTCAGAATTCTCACACTTTTAGAGTGTAAAATCAATTTCATTTGCCCCCCTCGGAGAACAAATGAAAGACTGCATTCTTGTCAAAAAGATTTCTCCTTTTTACTTGCATAATCTCCAGAGCAATCTAAGTTAATATGCAGGGAGTATGCAGTTGCTCTCGAAAGGAACTGACATAAACCACCAGATTGCACTCTGATCTTTGTTTAGATAGCCAGTCTTCTTTCAAAATTTTGAGTGGGCCCCTTTCATTGTGTACAAAAACTAATTGCACTGGGCTAAACCCCAGCGACTCCTTAACCCTCTGGAGTCTGAGGCTGATTTGGGGCCTGGAGAAGTTTTGACATGCCCTGACATTTGTACTTTTTTCAGTTGTTCATAAACATATTAATGGAAAAAGTGTCATTACACTGTATTCAGCATAAACTAGGCTACAATAATATGTGAGGAACATGTATGTACATGTTTGTGTTTTTGAAGGAATAACATTTATGCGTGGTTATTGAAAAAACAAAAAACTTAAGTCACTGAAATAAGGCCAAAAAAAGTATAGTAAATCTGTGTTTACAATACTTTAGGGTATTGGAGGTTGTAGACTAGAGTTTTTGCTTCAAAATTATGTAAAAATTATGCTGCCTACTCCTTCATATAAAACAATATATTGATTTAGTTTTTGTAAGACACTTTTTGCCAAGAAACACAGTATGCATGGAGGCGTGAATCACCACTGAATAATGGGCCATTCTCACCTGAGAAGATAAAATAATTGCATAGTAATGAGCTGAAATGACTTGCATATTAATGAGGCATTTCAGTCAGGTAGGCTGTGAAAAAAACCTTCTGTGATGTCTCAAGCTCATCATGATATATGAAACATACCGAAAAATATTATTACAATATAAAGTAATGGTTTTATGTTATACTTTAAAATATAATGTATTTCTGTGATGCAAAGAGTCTGAATATAGGCTTTTAGTTTAAAAGCATGCACATTTGGAGAAATATTGGATTCTCATATGCTTATGTCAATTTTCTATACAGAGGAGTTATATTTATTTAATATTCATTGTCATTACTATGAGCGCTGGTGTTTTCAATTCATACTTGAAGTCAGAGGGCGCTCTCTGTGCATTTTTAGTCCACGAATTCATCTAAAAGAAGAAGAGGCTATTCCATGAATGGAGTTTCCCATTCATACTGCAGCCGGAGGGCGCTAAAGAAACAAAAACTCATCTAAAATTCATCTATAGAAGAAAAGAAAACAGGAACTAACTGCATGTCTTCTAGAGCTCCCTAACCATGACTTTTACATCCAGATAAACACTTTTCAAGATAATAAATACACGATTGAGACGATGAATGCATGTATTGACTGAATTTGTGTCTGAATAGCGCTATATATTGCCTCTGAATTTGCGTCTGAATAGCGCTCCCTCCATGGGTGTGGCCGCATTAGCGGATAATGAGCTGAATCACAGACTTCTGACATGGCTCTCTTTTCATACAGATTACATAAACACAGAAGGTTTGTTTTCGATTTGACTTACATGATTTAAAACCTGACATCTTAACGTTTTTTTAGACATAAGTGTAATTTTTCTGTGATTAGTATTCACTAAGTTGAACTATCAGATTGGACTTCGTTCAGAGGGAGAGGAGAAATCACGCATCATGTTAGTTTTCTTTATTTTACAAAAAGCACAACATTTTGTTTTTATTCTGAGTGTATACAAATAAAAGAAGATATTCTATAGTTTCAATTGATATATTACTTATGTCTCTATGACAAAAAATGACAGTATTTTAAGTCTGTTTTGCTGCAATGTGAAAAAAACCCTGCAAAACGCGCCGGCGCGTTTTCAGACCTCAGAGAGTTAACACTCTCACAGACAGCAAATACAAGTAAAGGCAACCCTTCATCCCAGTCTTTCCCTGACTCGGCACAATATTTACTTAACATGGACTTCAAGGTTTGGTGATAACTTTCTAGCGCACCTTGGGACTCAGGATGATAAGCACTAGATGTAACATGCTTAATTTTCAGTTGGGACAGTACCTGTTTAAAGAGTCGTGACATGAAATTGGTTTCCTGATCCGTTTAGATCACCTGTGGAAAACCAAAGGTAGAAAAGAGCGTTATTACGGCTTTCACCACAGTCTTCTCTTTTAATGAGCACATCGTTATCACATCCTGATAGTGAGTAATCAGACACAAAAGTGTAAGAATATAGACATGTCCAGATCTTTGTAGCAAAGTAGCTCAAAAAGGAAATATGAATAATTAATCATAATTTGTGGCAAAACATTTAAGGTACGGTCATCATTTACATCCCATATATCCAGGACTCATAAACATGCAATAGCAGGGCAAGTATCCACTACATGTTCTGCAGAGTTGGTGTGTACTGAGCCAGCTTCTAATGTAAACGAAATGGATGCAGGTGAAAAGGCAACTGAAGATATGCCAGGACACACTGACATGAGAGCCATGTCAAAATAAAATATGTGTATGTTTTACATGAAACAGCAGGCAAAACACCCTTATTCTTCATCTACATGCAAATGATTGTTGAAGAAATAAATGGCTTACATGACAATTGCAATCAGCATACAAAAAACAATTCAAAGAAATACTTAAAATAACTACAAACATATCAGACTCTGATGCAAAAGCAGCTTTAAGTGGTTTGACAGATTTGCATTCTTCATTCAGCATTCCATTCCTTTCAACAGATTACAGTAGGAAGCAGTTTTTCCACAAAAAATTCCCATATGTGCACCCACAAACCATTAATCTAGGAACAGACAACAGTAGAAAAGACAAGTACATCTCTCTTAAAGAAACTTCATTAAAAGATCCTGTGGTGTGGCAGCAATGTGTGAAGACTCAAAATGTCCCTCCTACTGCTGTGTTAACTGAAGTGTGTGATGGATAAGTGTTTAAAACCAATGCTCTGTGTATGCAGCCAGGTGTGAGTTTAAGGCCCCGTTCACGCTGCAGGCAAAAGTGGCCCAAAATTTTTTTTGGGGTCAAGTGACCAGGTCAGACTTCTTCAGCGGTAATGTGAACACTCAAATCTTGCCCAGATCTGATTTTTTCAAATTAGACTTAGACCACATACATATGTGGTCCTGAATCAGACCCAGATCTGATTTTTTTCAATGCGGCCGCAGTGTGAACAACCAAGACGGATTTGATGCGACTTTTACGTCAATCTATATCGACATTTGTCAATTATGCGCCGGCGAGTTAGCCCTAGACACAACAGATACAGACAGTAACATTAAAAACTTGACTAGATATGGAGAACAGCGATGGAGCGAGTCAATGGAGGGAGAGTGAGGTGTTAGACCTTATTAGTATATGGGGAGATACTTCAATTCAAGCTAAACTAGAAGGATCCGTAACCGCTCCATTTTTGAAAAAATAGCACACGAAATGGAAGAACGAGGGCAACAGAAGAACGTGGCTTCAGTGTCAAAGGAAGGTGAAGAGTCTTAAAGCTAAATTTAAAGAAGCAAATGATTCTAACAACCGAAGTGGTCGTGGTCGCATCACCTGCCCATTTTATAACGAGATTAGCCGTGTTATGGGCAATAAACCCAGCTGTCAGCCGTTGGAGCTGCTGGATAGCTACGAAGCAGGTGAAGAGGAGCCTGAAACTCCGAGGAGTTCGGCAGAGAGCCTGGATATAGATGGCGAGACAGGTACGTTTTCAGTCTTGACATACATAGCCTGGTATAGCAAAAGATGGTGAGAAAAAAAAAACGTTGTGTGTGCGTGTATATAATAGCCTACATTTGAAATACTTTATCAATCACACTGACAAATCCCTCAATGAATTACGTTAATTCCTGGTATAGATACGCACTTTCATGAGATCGGGCTTGTCATTCAAAAATGTACACAGTCTATCTACGATCTGATCCAGTGTACTGGTAACCTGGCTCTGCAGAACCAAATCCCATATTATAACCTAACATATAAGGTGGAGGGCTACCATGTTATCCTCATCTTCTCAGGGTAACGTGTGTGTGTTGAGGGTGTTATGTTCATTGGTAACGTGAACCAGCTCATAATATATTTGCATTGAATACATCACATTATAGCATTACATGATATGTTTGCTTGCACCAGATGATACAAGCACAGAGTCACTCCCATCTGCATCGTCTGTGTCTTCTGCACCATCTACATCTGGAGAAAGCTCATCAGCTGCAGGCATTACAGAGACCACTGGAAGAAGCACAACAGCCACCAAGTCCTCTGGAAGTAAGAATCATGATGTTTTTATCAGGCTGTTGCTAAATCATTAGTAAAGTATTCGCTTAGCTAACCCATCCATTACTATTTTTGTATTCTGTTATTACTGTACTGTATTGTATTACTGCTAAGTTTGTGTCTACCCTCCAAGCCTAACTGTTTATTTTTTTTAATTGTGATACAATGGCCAAATACTTTCTCCTCTTTCTTACGGCTACATCTGCCAAGAGCAGGAAAAGGAAGACCAAGATGGAAGCAACACTGGAAATCTTCGCTGAAAAGATCAGCAGTGCCCTCAACAACACAGACGACACTGATCTTCAATTGAAAATGCAAGCAGCACAGCATATGCCTGAGCTCAAAATGCTTGCAAGATCAAATTCCCCATTTCCACCTATCTACCAGGCACCAGTCCAGCCCTCACAGTACAACCCAAGACAACTGCCGCTTCAGCCTACCTTTTACAACTTTACTCAGCCCCCGAAATTTAGCATGGGTTCACCTCAGCCTCCACCATGTAACCAGACAATCAACCAGCCTCTATCTTTTCTTCAAGATCTGGCTCAACCTTTCAACCATCCTCCTGCACATCCTCCAGATCTACCTCAGTCCTTCAGCCAGGTGTCAGCACACCCTCAAGGTCCAGCTCAGCAGCCCTTCAGCCAGGCCTCAGGACATCCACCATTCTACCAACCTCCAGATGATGAGGAAAAGTAAATTAGATCACGATATTGTGAATTGCTTTCAGTATTGTTGGTCAATCTATGCAAAGTGTATCCATCATTATAAAGGTTAATTACAGTTCAGATTATATTTGACAGTTTGATTTCAGGTTACAGTTTGAACGTTATGTAGTGTTATTAAACCGACAGAGACTTGCACTATAGCAGAATAATTTTTATTTTGAACATGAACATTTTCAGAGTAATTATTCAAAGTAGAACATGGAAGTTAGCAGGTTTTCTTATTTTTAGTCGAGAAAAATTCTTGTGTGGAAAATTTGATGACGATTTTTATATGGATTATTTGTTTACATACACCTGCACAACTAATTTTACAGGGATGCATTTCATTTTTATTTATTTTTTCAGAACAAAACTGACCATTTCATCATTAGTGTAGAAAACTTTTTTTTTTATTACTCCACACTTCGAGAATGTTGTTTAAACATTGTCAATTAAAGTTTCTTTTGTGAATCAGCGTTGGCTGTAAAAAAAACTCTGTCAGTGCCTCTCTGACTCTTGTTGGCTCAGCAGCATCTTGTGTCCCTCCTTCTGCTATCCTGTTGTCCTGAAGAATAGTTCGAGCAGGTCCCTAATAGCCCTCACCATGCTTCTCACACACATTGTGGAGAGTGCAGCATGCACTTATGATGGTAGGGACAGTGGAGATGTCCACATCCAGACGTTTCCCCAGGCATCTCCACCCCCCCTTCAATCGGCCGAATGCACATTCCACCGTCACCCTGGCTTTGCTGTGTTGCTCGTTAAAGTACTTTTGCTGCTCTGTCAGGTTCCCTGTGTCAGTGTACCCTTTAATAAGCCAGCTCCGCATGGGGTATGCCGGGTCACCAAGCAGCATGATCAGTACTTGGACACCGTTGATCTCCACTGTGTCCTTTGGCAATGGAAAATAAGAGAAGTTGAATTTATTAGATGTTCTAATATGTTTCTCTAAACATTTTAATCTCCTTTATACTAAGATGGTACTGTTTCCAAATAGGATTTGTGTGTGTGTACATGTGTGAATGACTGTGATAGAACAACTTACTGGTGGAAAAAGCTCCCCTCTCTCTGCCATTGCAAAGACACAGAAATTCCTAAGAACCCTGGCGTCATGGACGCTTCCAGGCCATCCCGTGTAAATGTTGGTGAAACTGTTATGGGAACATGTGATGTGTTATTTTAGAATTTTGTCCATGTAAACAATTATGAAAAGAAACACAAATCAGTTATTACTGCACTGTGAAACATTTAAATATAGGCTAATTTTGAAATGGTCGGTAGGTGATTGCAAAACAAAACAAACAGATGGTTACTGTAAACACAGAGGGGCTATCATATTTTAATATCAGTAGGGCTACCGACAAGCCATACTATGGCAAACCGTTTTAACATTTAATCATTTAAACCTACTAGTGTAAATTTTCATGGTACTAGTACTTATTTTTTAGATACTAGTATCTATTCCATTAAGTACTAGTACGTATTTATTTAGCTAATGAATAAGTAATAGTACTTAATGGAATAGATACTAGTATCTAAAAAATAAGTGCTAGCATGAAAATAGAGACTAGTAGGTTTAAAAGATTAAATGTTAAAGCGGCTTGCCATAGCCATACCACATAATTGTATCACAAGGCAGCATTTTTTAACTACTTTATAAACCTAAATCAGACTTTTCACTCAATGACGGTTAGCACTAAGTAAAGTAAAAAAAAAATTCCAGGAGA
Source organism: Megalobrama amblycephala (assembly GCF_018812025.1). Taxonomy (NCBI): domain Eukaryota; kingdom Metazoa; phylum Chordata; class Actinopteri; order Cypriniformes; family Xenocyprididae; genus Megalobrama; species Megalobrama amblycephala. The sequence goes on along the minus strand of NC_063057.1, from coordinate 46,862,567 downwards.
GATTATTTCATAATTGTAGCAGGCTTACCAGAACTGATGATCTACAACTCCCTGCAGAAGGACAGAATGCCATCCTTTGCAATTGAAGTAGTCAACGTGATTTTCTCCTGGGGCAATGATGGGGATATGACACCCGTCAATTGCTCCAGCGCACTGTGGAAAACCACACCTCATTTGGAAGCCTTGTAGGACCTCCCGGAGGGCATCGTTACGCTCCTGGCGTTTAAAAAAAGCGGCGCTCCCATTGAAAACAATTGAAAAAGTACGCTTGGAGCTGGAAAAAACGCTTTGGTGGACACACGGCCTAAGACTTGGGGTGTGAACGGGGCCTAAAGCTTATTCTGTACTAGGATGCTTTTGAGGTAGTCAACCCTCTTGGCTCACCTTGAACACCTGCAGCTTTTGCTTTTGTGCACAGAGCAAGATATGAAATACTTTGGGCAAGATAAATTGCTGTCAAGAATGCTGCTGGACATGAGAGATGTAGAAGACAATGGTCTAGTCACTTCTTCAGGTTATACTATACTTGTGCATCATTGGGGATAATTTGCATTTACATTTACATTTACATTTATTCATTTGGCAGACGCTTTTATCCAAAGCGACTTACAAGTGAGGAATACAACAAGCGAGTCGTCATGACGAGGCAAATAGACAAGAAGTGCTCATAATACAAGTTATAGGCCGTGCTCAGATTATCCTAAGCTACAATAGAGAGGGATTAGAGGAAGTGAAAGGAAAGGAATAAGAAGTTTTTTTTTTTTTTTTTTTTTTTAAGATGAGGTTAAGTGCTCACGAAAGAGATGGGTTTTCAGCTGTCTTTTGAATATTGCCAGGGATTCCGCATTCCGGATGAAGGCAGGAAGATCATTCCACCAGCAAGGGGCAGTGAATGAGAATGTTCTGGAAAGTGATTTCGTGCCTCTCTGTGATGGTACCACAAGCCTTCGCTCCTTTAATGAGCGCAGGTTTCTGGTAGGAGTGTAGACTCGTAAGAGTGAGTGGAAGTAGGAGGGTACTGAGCCTGTGGTGGATCTGTAAGCAAGCGTCAACGCCTTGAATTTGATGCGAGCAGCAAGTGGTAGCCAGTGAAGAGAGATGAAGAGAGGCGTGACGTGGGCTCTTTTGGGCTCGTTGAAGACGAGACGTGCTGCTGCGTTCTGAATCATTTGTAGAGGCTTGATTGTGCATGATGGCAGTCCAGCCAGAAGAGCATTGCAGTAATCAAGCCTAGAAATGACCAGAGCCTGGACCAGAAGTTGTGTTGCATGTTCTGTTAGAAAGGGCCTGATTTTCCTGATGTTGTAAAGTGCAAATCTGCATGACCGAGCTGTCTTTGCAATGTGGTCTTTGAAGGTCAGTTGATCATCAAGGATTACTCCAAGATTTCTGGCCGAATTTGATGGGGTAATTGAGGATGTGCCTAGCTGGATGCTGAAATCGTGATTTAGAGTCGGATTGGCAGGGAAGACGAGAAGCTCAGTCTTAGCCAGGTTGAGCTGTAGATGATGTTCTTTCATCCATGCCGAGATGTCCGCCAGACAGCTTGAGATTCGCGCAGCTACTGTGGGATCATCTGGTTGGAATGAAAGGAAGAGTTGTGTGTCATCAGCATAGCAATGGTAGGAGAAACCATGTGCCTGAATGATGGGACCAAGTGATGTAGTGTAAATGGAGAAGAGGAGGGGTCCAAGAACTGAACCCTGAGGAACACCCGTGGTCAGCTGATGAGCTTTGGATACCTCCCCTCTCCAGGCAACCCTGAAAGACCTTCCTGTGAGATAGGATTCAAACCAGAGAAGTGGAGTACCTGTGATGCCCAGTGATGAGAGGGTGGACAGGAGGATCTGATGATTCACCGTGTCAAAGGCAGCAGATAGATCGAGCAAAATGAGAACTGGAGTCAGTCAAAATGATTTGGAGTCAGCCTTTGCAATCCGCAGGGATTCAGTGACCGACAGCAGTGCAGTCTCAGTCGAGTGGCCACTCTTGAAACCAGATTGATTGACATCCAATTGGTTGCTCTGTGAGAGGAAAGATGACACCTGGTTGAAAACAACTCGTTCAAGTGTTTTTCCTATGAATGGTAGGAGAGAAACAGGTCTGTAGCTGTCTACAAGAGACGTGTTTAATGTGGGTTTCTTAAGCAGTGGGGTTACCCGAGCCTGCTTGAATGTGTTAGGGAAAGTGCCAGTGTGGAGAGATGTGTTGATGATGTGTGTCAGTGCTGGTAAAAGTGTGGGAGCGATGGCTTGTAGAAGGTGTGTGGGGATGGGATCTAGAGGGCAGGTAGTAGGATGATTGGAGAGGAGAAGTTTGGATACTTCTGTCTCAGTGAGGGGGGAGAATGAAGAGAGGAGGTGTGTGGCTGTGTGTGTGGTTGGTCTGTGTTCCTGTGTGTGTGGAGCGGAGAACTGACTGCTGATGGTAGATGTTTTGTCAGTGAAAAATGTAGCAAAATTATCAGCAGTAAGGGATGAGGTGGGTGGTGGTGGAGGGGGACAGAGGAGAGAGTTGAATGTTTTGAAGAGTGTACGTGTGTTTGAAGCGCTGTTGATTTTGTTGTGGAAATAGGAGGATTTAGCAGCATGAATTTCAGCAGAAAAGGATGAGAGCAGAGACTGATAGCTACATAGGTCAAATTGGTCTTTTGATTTGTGCCACTTCCTCTCTGCAGCCCTGAGTTTGGTCCGATGTTCACGAAGAACATCAGATAACCAGGGATTAGAGGGAGTGGCACGTGCAGGCCTGGATGACAGAGGACAGATACTATCTAGAGAAGAAGTTAATGTGGAACATTTGGGTGATTATGCTGAAAATTTCAGTAATTGGTGATTATGCTGACAATTTCAGTACTTCCTCTCACTTTTGTAGGTCCTGCTTGGTAATTTGACATTGTCTGAAAAAAGAAAAATATATAATGCAAACCCCTACATGGCAGTGCTGTTGTTTTTAGTGTATGCCTACCAATGCAACGTCATTTCCATAGAAACCAATGCAAAATTTCCGGAAAATGAAAGGGCGCAACAGGACACAAACGGGATCTGAATAATTGCAATAATTAAATGTAAATAATTTTAGATCAGATTTCAATCATATACACAAATAATTGGATTTGGACTGACAGTGTCTATGTAGCCTAAAGCAAATTGGAGACAGACAGGACAGTTGCTGGTCAGACAGGATTTAAACTTTGTCGGCAGGATATACCCAATACCTCATTTTATTAAACCACTTTTAATCTTCATATAGATAAATCTTCCTCACTTCTTTTTTAACAGCATATTAGAGATAATTTCTTAATCTAGAGAAGTAATGAATCTGGCTGATATGCCCATAATTAACCCATTTGTTTTTTTACAATCCAAAAACAACAAAAAGCCAATTAGTTGTCTATTTTTTCCCCTGTATTCCGAAGTCTTGCACTAATGATTACTGGGCCAAATTTGTTAATGAGCCTGATTGGTGACGTGGTTATTACCTCATGAGTTTTGTTTGTTTTGTTTTTTGTTACAAATAAGGTAAAATACATTTCTTTCAGCAAAACAAAAATTCTACCCTGTTAAGCATTTTCTTAGTCAATTTAAGAAGGACACTGATGTTAGCGGCTCTTTTTGTACTAAATTCACTTGTATGCGTAGTATTTTCGATGTTTATGTGACATAGTTGTTGTTTTGGATTTTGATGTTGATATTGCTATTTACCTGTTCAAATAGGAAGAGTAGGCGTAGGTGACAAAGGAAGGACGTCCGTCTTAGTAAGCAAGAGATACAGAGACTGATATGCCTACAACATCGAATCCTAGATCAGTTAAGTAGTATAAGAGTCTGAAGAGTAAAAGGCCTCCTCAGATTCTGCCTGCATTAAGCGTAGAAGGACACCTGATTCCCTAACGAGCATCTCCAATATTGCTGGATAAAGCTAGATTATAGAGCTTTTTAGCTTAAGCTGATTTAAGTTTTATTTTGATTTATTTTGCTTTAACTGCTTTGTATTGTAATAAATAATAGATATAATAGATATTTTATTGTTACGTTTACCTTCCATGAGACTTTACTTATAACTACAAACTGAGCCTCGATAAAGATAAACCACAAGGTAGTCTTCTACGTCATTCCTGAAGGACTTCAACCTGCCGGAGGGTGAGTATCTTATGGTTTAGACTAGATTGGACTAACCTTACCCTACCTGAACAATCCTAGAGTTAAAAGGTGTACTATACAAAATGCACAAGATTCAAAAATCTTTGTGAGATAACACTAAATATTTATTTAACAATAGCAAAAGTAAATTACTAATACAATTGGCTTAATTAACTTTTATGTATATCTATTGAGAAACCATGGAAAAAAGGTGAATTATTATAAAGAAAAGATTATTTCGAAGAAATGTTCAGGATTTGTACTGGTTCATCTCTTTATCTCATGTTGTGAGAGCTGTGAGTGTTTTGTTCATCTTTTTGTCTGTATTGTTTTGACCAATGCTGTATAGTTGTGTTTTGCAATGTGTTACTCCAAAAGTACTTAGTTTTGAATGTCTAAAAAAATAAATAAATAAATAAATAAATAAAGGCTATTATTTTAAATTAAAAAAATAATAATAATTTTCTTTTATTGACAGAATATTTTAGTTTGTCATGTATATTTTTTGATTAGATCAAATAACATTTTAAGCTGCCATCTTCTGGTGGTAAATGTGTGGGCATTAATGTAAGTTCATTTATTTTTATTTGTATATTTATCTCTTATACTGTGATATATTCACACCTTGATGTCGCAACTGTATATCTGTTACAGATGTACACCAAAGGAAGACGAGGAGAGTAGATTCAAGGAACAAAACGTAGTTTAATCTCAAGGAAGAAGCAGGCGATAGCAAATACATGTAACATTCAACAATACCGGACACTGAACAGAGAACAGGAAGGAACTTAAATACACAATACAAATGACAGACAGCTGTGAGGGTAATCAGTGTCCATGGTGATAGATAAGTGGCGTGAACTGAGAACAAAGAAGCATGTGCCAGTCAAAACAAACAGGACGTTTTTTTTTTTTTTTGGAAAAGTAAGTTTTCCATGTTTTACTATTGATAACTACATATTGGTCAAGCTCAGGGACTAAATAAAAATAATAATTATGGGTAGATTGTTCAGACACTGGCCGTGAAGGTATTAGGGACACATAGTTATCACAAAACACTACATTAGATAACATTTTTATCTAATTTTATTTCATAATTAATAATGAACTGCACTTACACAGCATTTATTAATCTTTGTTAATGTTAATTTCAACATTTACTAATACATTATTAAAATCAAGACTTGTATTTGTTAACATTAAATCACTGTGAAGTAACATGAACAAACAATGAACTGCTGTATTTTTATTAACTAAAGTTAACACAGATTTAAAAAAAAAAAAATGTATTGCTCATGGTTAGTTCATGTTAGTTAATACATTAACTAATGTTTAACTTATGAACCTTATTGTAAAGCGTTACCATAAATGTTAAACAATAATTTCTTTGATAGTATATGTCCCTTATGCCATTGATGAATAGAATACTGTATGTCTTGATTATTAAGAACAGGTGCTTTTTTTGTACCCATTTTTGCCAGCAGGATGGTAAATACAAAATTGTTGCTCAAAAATATATATGCTGTTAATGCTTGTCATCTCCCAAAATAAGACAAAAGTATGCCAAACATTTAACGTTGCTCTCAAATTTTTATTGTTTAAAAATGACTTGCCTAACAGGGTGGAACAGAGTATAACCAAAGTTAACAGGTTCTAACAGTGGATGAGCTTTCTGTCACTGCCCTGCATGGTTTCCCATCTGCAATATTCAATATTGTTTCAAAAAATACAAAACATTTTCCAGATTTCCTTTGGGGGATGGACACACAAATAAAAGTGTGGTTCCTTATTACAATCAATCATGATGACAAGTGGCAAAACAATTCCCAATTTAGAGAATTGCAAATTAGAGAAATTATTTCTTATTCATAATTGATTATAAATAAAGATTGCTGTAATTAATTTGGATTAACTAGGTTAACAAACAAACAAAAAGCATTGCAAGAAGGAACAGTAATGCCCTTTTTCATGGTTTGGCTACTTTTGTTCTTCTATATGTGCCCAGTTCACCAGTGGATCATGTCTCTGTGAAGGGGCGATGGAGCATGTAGGATACTTTTGTGCTGCTATAAATAATGTGCTGGTGTGCAGGGTTACCTGCTGGTGGGATCCCCAAAATGGACAGACTGCATTTTTGCACAAATAGTTTTCGCTGAAGTCCACATAAATAAACATAAACATAAACATTCATGGTCCTTGAGATCTTCTCTAACTTGCCTGTAGACCCAATACTGCCAACATATGTTGATGTTGCTTGGTCAGTTCTTTTTTGACAGAACCTTTCTTTGTTGCTTTAAAAAAAATTAAGAATTATATTTCTACTATTTGAACTAGTCATAACAGAAAAGCTTTAAAAGCTGTTCACCTGTGTTCTGTCATCAGAATCTCTGAATACGGTTTGAATGAATTGAAACATGTGGTATCAATAAACGTTATGGCTGTGCTAGTCATTATGTCACATTTTGTACAATATTTACCAGCCTGTGTCCAAACCAGCATGCAGATTATATAAAATACAACAAAGACAAATTAAGTAAGATAGATTTTAAAGTCGGCATGAAATCAAAATCGACCCTATTTAATTTGTTAGTGCATATTGCTAGTCTTGTGGTAAACAATCCGTGCAAGTTAAAACACAGGAAAAAATTGTTTGTCGCTGTAATCTTTAATCAAATCTGAAAAGTTACTTCCAGTCTGGAATGGCGTTCATTCTCTGATGACGTCAGTTTGACGGCTTGGGTTGAAAACACGTTAACCACTCCCCTGCAACCGTTCGTCTGCTATGAGCGAGATATGGAGAGGAGGAGCGCTAAAGTAAAACCCCTGCCCTCTATTCAATATCCTGTTTCACTTGGAAATACGTCACAACACTGGAGAAAAGTCGTTTGCATCTTCCGGTGCACGCGGACGATAATCTTGACTTTCAGGCTTGATTTCCTGGAAACAGTGGGCAACTTTGCCACCCCTCCTAACCATCTGAGCTCCACCCACTTTATCTTTCATTCTGGGAAACAGTTTCATTACACAGGATGTGTTATCTCAGAGGAGTGTGAAAAATAACTGAAGGAAACTACTCTCATAAGCTTTTCCAGAATATGAAGACCACATACACTGGTATTTTATATTCTTATTCTTCACGTTTTTACGGTAACACTTTACAATAAGGTTCATTAGTTAACTACATTAGTTACCTACATTAGTTAACATGAACTAATAATGAACTACACTTCTACAGCATTTATTAATCATTGTCAATGTTAATTTCAACATTTATGTTGAAAACTGTTTTTAATGCATTATTCAAATCTTGTTAACATTAGTGAATGCTCTGTGAACTAACACGAACAAACAATGAACAACTGTATTTTTATTAACGTTAACAAAGATTAGTAAATACAGTAACAAATGTATTGCTCATGGTTAGTTAATACATTAACTAATGTTTAATTAATGAACCTTATTGTAAAGTGTTACTGTTTTTACTTGTCTTGATTAACTGTGATTTTGTACAGGTCAATCTCATATTCAGAAACAAGAATGTCCAGTACCGTCATACCCACAAACTCTGGGACGCTGGTCATCCAGTTTCAGCAACCAGAACAAACGGCACCAGCTGAAAGAGGGACAAATGCTCCAGTGACTGTTCATGTCCCACAGGCAGCTTCACTTCCTCAAGGAATTGAGGCATTTCTGAAAGGACAACCAAAAGTGCTTGGGGTGAGAAATCTTTCAATAATTGATTATCATATGTGTCTGTCAGTGTGAAGGAGGAAATGTACAGGAACATCCAAATCCAAAAAAGCAGTAGTAGAAACATTAACTGTTGAGATGGGCAGGTTTTGTTGTGCAGATCTGGTGACCCTGCTCAGCTGACAACTGTGATTAATTATGACCCCTGCAATAAGTATCTGTTTTCTGGTCTTACTCAGACTGTCCAGATAATGATCGGCCTGCTGATTCTCCTGCTTGGCATTGTGTCTACAGTCCAATCCATCTTTGTTATTTGGGGTATTCCTTACTGGGGATCTCTCTTCGTAAGCAAACTTTATACAATTAAGTACAGTTCTTGTCTTTTATAAGCTAAATATTCTAACTGAAGCTTCCTTTATCTCTCCTCTCAGTACATTACCGCAGGATCACTGAGCATTGCTGCAGAAAATGCACTCCATGTCAAAGGCACCTCCAGTCTGTGTTTGGTATGAACAAGTCGCTATGTATTTTCAGGTATTTTAAGTGTAATGGATGTAGGTCAGTAAGAGCTGTGCGTGTAAACCTCACTCTAGAGACCTGCACTCCCGCGGGAGTACCACGGGACCCAGCACAACCGATTGCGGCGCGGGACAGTATTTGATGGGTGAATGCGGATGCGGGCGGCACGATATTATTGTGTGCGGGTTGCGGGAAAATAAAATTATTTGCGGGACTCCCGCAAAGTGGAAATATCTAACAAAATAGAATAACTAGAAACAAATAAACCTTTATTTATAATAAAATAAAATAAAAACGATTTACAGGCGCAGGGTCGGAAGCTAACTCTCGTGTGGTTCATAGGTGCGAAACAGCCAAGCCTACCACACAGAGGCAAAATGTCTGCACCTCATGACTCAGGTGAATCGCTTAGTCCTACAGATATTAGTAAGTTATTAAAGAAAGGAACATGCAAAACTACAAAACCAAGCAAAGGAAAATCTGATATTTGGAAATGTTTTTCAGTAGTATGCGACAGCAATGGAAAGCACCTTCCTTTTGCGAGCTGTGACAAATGCAGCAAAATACTCACATACAAGTCACAAGTCTGGAACTTCAGGTCTGAAGCGTCATGTGTGCACCGTTTTGAAAGGCCAAACATCCCTGACATTTACGGCAAGTCAGTCGAAAGTGTCAAGTGCAATAAAAGATATAACAACAGAAAAATTTGTTGACTTTGTTTGTGCCAACATAAGACCTTATGACACCGTCTCTGGAGAGGGTTTCAGGGTTTACATATGCAATGTATTTTTTTTTAAAAAAAAAACAATACTTATACGTTTACCCGCGGGATTTTGCGGGCGGGAGCGGGAGAAAATAATATATATTTTTGCGGGAGCGGGCGGGAGCGGGACACAATCTTGCGGGAGCGAGAAAATCCGTCCCGCGCAGGTCTCTACCTCACTCCTCTGATCTCAAGAGGTGCTCTAGTGACCGTGGTCTTTAGCCTCCTTGTTAGAGTGCCCGACTCTTATGCCGGCAGTCCCGGTTCGAACAGGAGCGGTTACACAAGCACTGAATATATTTAATGTAAGATTGAACAATGTGTCCGAAACGGGTAAAAGTATTAATTAGTTTCTTTCCAAAAGAAAAAAAAGAAAAATTACTGACCCCAAACTTTTGAATGGTAATATTGTTACAAAAGTTTTCGGTTACACTTTAGTATGGACATGGTTCCAGTAATTCATGTTCTTGGACAGGTTGTCTTCAGCAAACTGTTTGTGGGCTTTCTTGTGAGCCAGCTTCAGAAGACGCTTCCTTCTGGGATGATGGCCATGCAAACCGACTTGTTGCAGTGTGCGCCATACCTCTAAACCAATGCTGGCAGCACTAATGCATTTGTTTTTTGAAGCCAGCTTCTGCACCTGACGCACAACACGAGGACTTAACTTCTTTGAGGAAAACCTCTCTCTATGACCCTGGCCACTGTGCTGTAACTCAGTTTCAGAGTGTTACCGATCTTCTTATAGGCTAGGCCATCTTTGTGGAGAGCAACCATTCTAATTCTCAAATCCTCAGAGAGTTCTTTGCCATGAGGGGCCATGTTGAACATCCAGTGGTCAGTATGAGAGGATTATGCTCAAAGCAAGTTTTTACTGCTCTAATACAAGATAGGCAAATTTGTATGGTCCTGTCAAGCAGACAAAAACATGAACATAATGAATAGGACATGTGGCTTTGCATGGTTGAAAGATGTAGAGCTGTTATCAGTTAGGGTGTACTCACTTTTGTTGCCAGCTATTTAGACAATAATAGCTGTATGTTGAGTTATTTTCAGAGGTCAGTAAATCTGTACTGCTATACAAGCTGCACATTGACTACTCTACATCTACACTTTTGTGAGATACTGTAAATACTTTACAACAGTTACAGATAAAGTTAAATGATCTAACTGTAGTATTCAGGTATTATTTACTATTTATGTATATCAAGACGGTTATTTCGAGAGAGCTCGATTATGTGTTCACACATAAAGTGTCTAATTTTTAAAGACCATTCAAATTGTCGTATATTCAATTCACACTAAACTTGACATGCATCATCCCCAGACTCTAATGTTAAAAATTCAAAGGAATTTGAATAATTCCTAATTATGTAATGACTAAATTACTAAACTACGTTTTATTAACAAAGTTCGGGAGGAGTAGGTTCAGATAATTAACCTAATTAACATGAGTGAAGAGCATTCAGTTAATCAACTCATTAACAACAAGAGGTGTATATATACAACAGTCTTACCTTTATCAGCATCTCCTCACTTCTAGTTCTATCTATCCTTACCACATCAGGGGGAGTACTCTGGGTTCGAGCTCGGACACCACACCAAATACACTTAACCTTTACTCTACTTGATTACATGTAAGTGTGAACTCATGAATTGGCCTATATCTTGTGAACATAAAGCCCAAACATCACAAAACTTGGTACATGTGGACAACAAGACATTCTGAGTAAACATGCAAAGTTTTATTAATTTCTGATGCTCAAGGGTGCTAACAGCAATTTTTAATATTCAGCCATTTACAGGTCCTTCTCAAAAAATTAGCATATTGTGATAAAGTTCATTATTTTCCATAATGTAATGATAAAAATTAAACGGTAACACTTTAGAATAACTCACGCTATGAAGCATTAGTTAAGCATTAGTAAATAGTTAATTCATCATTTATAAAACATTAATAGACATTAGTAAGCCATTTATAAATACAGCTATAAATGCTTTGTTCTTGATTTATAAGCATATCTATAATGAGTTTAATAATTGTATTTTCATACTTTATTAATGATCAATTTATCATTTCTAAATTATGTATTACATTATTCACAAACCAGTAATTTAGGAGTTGTCAGTGGTTCATAAGATCATTTAGGAAGTGTAAGTAAATGATTAATAAAATATTTAAATGTACATTTATGCATCTTATTATTTAGACATATAGTATTAGTTACTCAGTGTGTTAATAAATGCTTTATTAACATATTCCTAGTGTCAAAACTACCTCGGTACTAACTTTAAAACAGAGAACAGCAGTGCAGAAGATCACTGAACCTTTAAATCTCATTTATAAAAGCTTTAGAAAGCATAAATAGTCGTCACTTTAGATGAGCTCACAAAAATAGTTAACTGACCACTTCTAAATGTTTTATAACTACCTGAATTAATCATGAATTGCAGTAGGAATATGTGTTAATAAAACATTTACTAACACACTAAGTAACTATTACTATGTGTCTAAATAATAAGATGTATAAATGAATGTTTAAATAGTTTATTAATCATTTACTTACACTTACTAAATGAACTACTGACAACTCCTAAATAACTGGTTTGTAAATAATGTAATACTTAATTTAGAAATGATAAATTGATTATTAATAAAGTATGAAAATACAATTATTAAACTCATTATAGATATGCTTATAAATCAAGAATAAAGCAATTATAGCTGTATTTATAAACTACTTACTAATGTCTATTAATTCTTTATAAGTGATGAAATAACTATTAACTAATGCTTAACTAATGCTTCATAGTGTGCAGTTATTATAAAGCGTTACCAATTAAACTTTCATATATTTTAGATTCATTGCACACCAACTGAAATATTTCAGGTCTTTTATTGTTTTAATACTGATGATTTTGGCATACAGCTCATGAAAACCTAAAAAAATTAGCATATTTCATCCGACCAATAAAAGAAAAGTGTTTTTAATACAAAAAAAGTCAACCTTCAAATAATTATGTTCAGTTATGCACTCAATACTTGGTCGGGAATCCTTTTGCAGAAATGACTGATTCAATGCGGCGTGGCATGGAGGCAATCAGCCTGTGGCACTGCTGAGGTGTTATGGAGGCCCAGGATGCTTCGATAGCGGCCTTAAGCTCATCCAGAGTGTTGGGTCTTGCGTCTCTCAACTTTCTCTTCACAATATCCCACAGATTCTCTATGGGGTTCAGGTCAGGAGAGTTGGCAGGCCAATTGAGCACAGTAATACCATGGTCAGTAAACCATTTACCAGTGGTTTTGGCACTGTGAGCAGGTGCCAGGTCGTGCTGAAAAACGAAATCTTCATCTCCATAAAGCTTTTCAGCAGATGGAAGCATGAAGTGCTCCAAAATCTCCTGATAGCTAGCTGCATTGACCCTGCCCTTGATAAAACACAGTGGACCAACACCAGCAGCTGACATGGCACCCCAGACCATCACTGACTGTGGATACTTGACACTGGACTTCAGGCATTTTGGCATTTCCTTCTCCCCAGTCTTCCTCCAGACTCTGGCACCTTGATTTCCGAATGACATGCAAAATTTGCTTTCATCCAAAAAAAGTACTTTGGACCACTGAGCAACAGTCCAGTGCTGCTTCTCTGTAGCCCAGGTCAGGCGCTTCTGCCGCTGTTTCTGGTTCAAAAGTGGCTTGACCTGGGGAATGCAGCACCTGTCCACCTGTCTGACTCAGTCCACTGCTTCCGCAGGTCCCCCAAGGTCTGGAATCGGTCCTTCTCCACAATCTTCCTCAGGGTCCGGTCACCTCTTCTCGTTGTGCAGCGTTTTTTGCCACACTTTTTCCTTCCCACAGACTTCCCACTGAGGTGCCTTGATACAGCACTCTGGGAACAGCCTATTCGTTCAGAAATTTCTTTCTGTGTCTTACCCACTCGCTTGAGGGTGTCAATGATGGCCTTCTGGTCGGCAGTCTTACCCATGATTGCGGTTTTGAGTAATGAACCAGGCTGGGAGTTTTTAAAAGCCTCAGGAATCTTTTGCTGGTGTTTAGAGTTAATTAGTTGATTCAGATGATTAGGTTAATAGCTCGTTTAGAGAACCTTTTCATGATATGCTAATTTTTTGAAATAGGAATTTTGGGTTTTCATGAGCTGTATGCCAAAATCATCAGTATTAATACAATAAAAGACCTGAAATATTTCAGTTGGTGTGCAATGAATCTAAAATATATGAAAGTTTAATTTTTATCATTACATTATGGAAAATAATGAACTTTATCTCAATATGCTAATTTTTTGAGAAGGACCTGTATATCAATGGGAATCACAGGCTGTAATACTAATGTTGTCCACAAGTGGGAGGCACGAGATAAAATCTGTAAATTCGATTTATGCATAACATTCATTATATTTTTATAAAGCTTAATGTAGTCTAATTAGGTTGCAAATAAATCGGTGATCTCCAAATTACCTTTATACAATACAGAAAACATGTCAAATTGACATGAATGAATGTATTGCTATCCAACTAAAATGAAGAGACAATATTATTTGTCTGTCGTAAAATAGTACATAGAAGAGTAGTTCCATACAGAGACACCTGTATTATATTTGAAAATTTATTTTAATTTTATTATATTTGAAGAGAGATATTATATTATTTATATTTGGACCCTGATTATTGCCACTTGCGAGTATATTTAATTTTTATAGTGCTCCATATATATGATCTGCTTTAACACATTAGGTAAAGTGCTTGCAAACTTATTAACTTGTTTTTTTTTTAATGTTTTCTGCCCATAGGTGAAAGGTTCACTTGGAATGAGCATCATGAGTGCTATAAATGCAGGCATTTCCATTTCTATACTTTCAGTGGAATTGTCTATAGAATCATTGAACTCTTCTCATTCGGATGTCAAGTACAGGGTATGTTAACAACTTTTCTATTCACTTTTATTTAGTAATTACTATAAGATCACTGTGTTGTCAGTAAAGTTGTTAGCTGTAATCTGCAATAACCCGTCCATTCTTTTTTTACTGACATTTAATAGAAGAATCTGATATACTTCCTACTATTACTGATCATTTACAATGTAAGAAGTCATTGATATTACACATTAATTGTAAACTCATTCTAGTTTGTTATATTACCATATGAATCTCAAGGATTGTACATTCTGCACTTGCAGCCAGCGTACCAGTGTGAGAAACTATCATTTATTTGATTAATATTTGTGCTAATGATGAGTGTTTTCTCTTCGAGGGGATCACTGGTGTGTTCTTGGTATTCACTGTCCTTGAGTTGATCATCTCCATCTGTCTGTCAGCATTTGCCTGTAAAGCCAACGCCTGCTGTGCTGCTCAGGTGAGTCATGTGTTCAGGTCTAGAAGATGAGTGGCCGCTACGGTTGATAGGCAGTTGCTAGGGTGTTCTGGGTGGTTGCTAGGACATTGCAGATCGACAGAAAGATGAGTAGTTTTTCTGTTTCTATTGTTTTCAAAAATCTGCACAAAGGCACAAGTTTCCACATCAAAACATTTCAGCAGGATTTTTTGTCTTTGCCTTTTTCCATTTCCATTTGAAATACAGTGCTGTATATAAACTTGTAATACTGGAACTGTCTGCCAATGTTATTGAATTTATATTGCAGTAAGAAAATATAAAACCCTACATGTGCATTTTTCTAAAGGTGCTGAATGTTCACCATGTTGTAATTCCCCAGTCCTATCAGACACATAATCTTAACCAGTCAGAGGTAAGAGAAGCTTGTAGCCCCAGACTAATTGGACTGATTATATATATATATATATATATATATATATATATATATATATATATATATATATATATATAAAATCAATAAATAACCATTGAAGCTGATGGCACACCTGTTTTTCTTGCAGGTTCCTCTGGTCAGCGTCTCTTCCATACATCACCATCCTGCAGAAAATCCCCCACAATACAGTGAAACAGCTCCTAAATATGAACCTTAAAAAGTGGACAGAAGCTGTAAATATTCTGCGACGTGTCACTTTTTTTTGATGGATGACCTTTGACCTGACATTTGAGCTTATGAATTATGATATTAGCCCTCAGGATATTTCCCCTCCCCCAAGGTCGACCTTCAACATGGGTTATGAATATGTCCATTGATTACTGGCATTTTTGAAATACCTGTGGTGTTGACCCGGGGTCATTTATGGGGTGGAACGAATGGATAATTTTTTAACTTTGACCATCTTTGGAAGTCCTGAGGGTAATTTTAAAGGTTGAGGGTCACACATGTGTTGAACAGACATCCGCATTCCAGCACATACTCTATAATATAAAAAGACCGCAATGTATTCAGCAGAAAAGAAACGTGAAACATGGATAGTTTAAACTCACCTAAAACGCCTGAGACAAAATGGAACGAAGAAGAGATGACAGAAAGCCTGACCTTGGCTCCAAGAAAACCACACGGCTATGTCTATTTGACAAAGTTTCTCCACGACAGTAAGGGTTGTGTGAGAGCAGAATTTGTAATGAATAGCAACCTCGTATTTGGTTACATATTCAATAAGGAGTCCTGAGTCGTTACGCTCTACACTGCCGACAGCACCAGCGAATTTAAACCTGGAGAAGATCCCTGTCTGATGTTTCCTGTTAAAGACTGGACTTTATTTTACATTTTACGTGTCTGGAAAGATCTGAATGACTGTGGAGAAGAACCTTTGTACATCGCCGAGTGGGACGGGATAACTCTGAATGTTCGCTATCGCATGGTCGGCGATCACTCTAATAAGAAACAGGATGAATGCGTCTACATATTCTGTTGCAAAGACAAGACAAAGCTCAGTGACCATAGTGGGGTCATCCTACATGATGAACATCATGATATGTACGAGATGCGATTTTTGTTCAAGTGGTGTGATCTGACTATGCTGAGTTCCCATTTCTCGATCATAAACAAAATGTTCAAGTGGTGTGACATGTGGGATGGATACAATAAAGTTAGAGTACAGCTATTCAACACAAAGAGATGCGCACGCACCAGCACATATGCTCTGCCATCCCCGCCCATTCACTACAACCATTTATAAGCATCAGCAAGTCACACCCATATCCTCAGAACACCTTTATAAGCCATGGCTCAACACGATACTTCAGAGCGCTCTCACATCTGCAGCTGCGGAGTCTCTTTCGACAACGGATTTGACCCTCCCGATGACAATGCTACTGATCATATTCTGACAGACAAACCCTGCGTATCTGTTGGCAATAAACAATGGCTAGATAAATTCTGCACTGAGCTTGGACAACGCAACCTGAGTTTCCTGACTGATCACGGCGAAAGTACATCTACAATGACTGATAAGGGTTTTGATGCTCCTGACAGTTGTTTCACTGATGTTGGATTCAAAATCGTAAAAGCTATGATCGTAGTGCTACTGCAACACCTCATCGGCAATAAGCAGAAGGAGGACTGCAAAGGATGTGCTATAAATCATCTGAGCCAAATACAACATTCCTGCCTGTTTAAGCCCCTGACACCCACTTTGACGAACTGACCCACAGACTGTTTAAACCCTATCTCCGAACCATCATAGCCTAAAGTCTCATTGTGGCGAGGGGGGCGTGGTTCAGCGAAGTCTGCAGCGGGAGAGAGAGGCAGGAGACGAGCGGTTGAGTGAGTGGGTTAAATGCAAATGACGAACACCTGTTTCTTGTTTCAGTAATTGGCGTGGAGAGAGTATATAACGCCAGGAGAAACCGGAGTGGCTGAGAGAGAGAAGGACTACTGACTGCTTACCTCCTGGATGCTGGAATTGTTGGCTGGAGTTTCTTATGTTATATTGGACCGTTTTGTGCCTGTCTGCACACCTGTTTTGTTATTTTTGAAAACCAAATAAAGCAGTCAGTAGTCAAGCTGACCCCGTCCTCTTCCTTCCTGACATTGAACTTTGTTACACTGGTGCCGAAACCCGGGAAGGGAGAGGAAAGCCGCCGCCATGCAATCGTCCTCCGGAATGCCATTTGCGGAGATTATCAGCAGCCTCGCGGGCCTACAACAGGAACAACATCAGGCCCTGCTGGACTTGCGGAGAGATCAGGAAAGATCTTTTCAAGTCATCGTCCAAGCCCAGCAGGAGGACCGCGAGAGGTTCCGGAGCTGGATTGACCGGGAGGTTCGACCGGAAGCCACGGAACATCGCGCTGTGCCCGCCCACCTGCCATTCAACAAAATGGGATCTGCGGACGACCCGGAGGCATTCCTGGACCTTTTTGAAAAGACGGCCGAGCTGTCAGGCTGGCCGCGGGACCAGTGGCCGATGCGCCTGGTCCCGCTGCTCTCCGGGGAGTCCCAGATAGCGGCACAGCAGCTTCCGGTCCAGAATCTCCTGGTCTTCGACGACCTGAAGAGGGCCATCCTCCAGCGGGTCGGCCGGAGCCCTGAGGAACACCGACAGCGTTTCCGCTCGCTTGAGCTGGCTGAGTCCGGCCGACCCTTCGTGATGGCCCAACAGCTCCGGGACTCCTGCCGCAAATGGCTGTTGGCTGAGGGAAGCGACGTGGAGAAGATCGTCGATCGAGTGGTGCTGGAGCAGTTTATCACTCGGCTACCGAAGAAGACAGCCGAGTGGGTCCAGTGCCACCGCCCCACGTCGCTGGACTCGGCCATCCATCTCGCGGAGGACCATATGGTGGCGTGCCCCGGGGTCGGCGAACCCCTCCCATCTGCTTCTCTCTCTCCCTCTCCATCTTCTGTCCCTCTCTCTCATCCTGTCCCTTTGCCCAGGTCACGGCCGCCTGGATATCCGCGTGTCCCGCCCCGAGAATAATTCTCTCGGAGCGCGATGATTTTCCCCTGGAGCAGTCTCAGGATGAGACGTTGAAACGTGCATTTGAACAGGTCCAAGTCATCGACGGTCAGCCTCTCCAGCCTGGACGCGCGCTTACCTATCCATATTTTGCAGTTGTGAAAAATAGGTTGTATCGGGTGACCCAAGATACCCAGACAAAAGAAGATACAACCCAGTTGTTAGTTCCAAAGAGCCGCCGGGAAATGCTTTTTCAGGCGGCTCATTCTAATCCTATGGCTGGACACTTAGGACAGGCAACAACACTAAATCGCCTCATGACCCGATTTTTTTGGCCGGGCATTCATGAGAATGTGCGCAGGTGGTGCGCGTCTTGTCGTGAATGTCAGCTGGTGAATCCACCGGCCACCCCAAAAGCGTCTTTGCGCCCACTTCCATTAATGCAGGTCCCCTTCGAGAGAATTGGTATGGACCTCATCGGGCCATTAGAGCGATCATCTAGAGGACATCGCTTTGCATTAGTCATTGTGGATTATGCAACACGATATCCTGAAGCAGTGGCTCTCCGCAGCATTTCTGCTAAGAGTGTTGCGGACGCACTGTTCAGTTTAATCTCCCGGGTGGGGATTCCAAAAGAAATCCTCACCGATCAAGGCACGGCGTTTATGTCACGTACGTTACGCGAACTTTATGAATTATTGGGCATTAAAACGATCCGTACCAGCGTCTTTCACCCACAAACGGACGGGCTGGTCGAACGTTTTAATCGCACGCTGAAAAACCATGATTCGTAAATTCGTTCAGGAGGACGCCAAAAATTGGGATAAATGGTTAGAACCCCTGTTGTTCGCTGTGCGAGAGGTCCCGCAAGCCTCCACGGGGTTTTCCCCCTTCGAGCTTCTCTATGGACGCCAGCCCCGCGGGGTTTTGGATGTTCTAAGAGAAACTTGGGAGGACGGACCATCTCAAAGTAAGAACGAAATTCAGTATGTCATGGACTTGAGAACAAAACTTCACACTTTGGGGCGGCTGTCAACGGAGAATTTGTTACAAGCCCAGGACAAACAGAGCCGGCTGTATAACAGGGGGACTAATTTACAAAAATTTACACCGGGAGAGAAAGTGCTTGTATTGCTCCCTACGTCAAGCTCTAAATTATTGGCAAAGTGGCAAGGACCATTTGAGGTCACACGGCAAATTGGAGATCTCGATTATGAGGTAATACGGTCTGATAGGAGGGGGCACGTCAGATATATCACCTCAATCTCCTCAAAAAATGGAATGAGGCAGAGGCAGTGATGCTGGCGATGGTGATTGGTGGAGAGGATGATCTTGGGCCAGAGGCGATTTCCAAACCTCAATCTCTTACGCTGGCTCCGGGAGGAGATCATCTCTCGCCCTCCCAGCTCACTGATCTCACTAAATTACAAGCAGAATTTGCGGACGTGTTCTCCCCCCTACCGGGCCGTACTAATCTGATTCAGCACCATATCGAGACAGAGCCGGGCGTGGTAGTTCGCAGCCGGCCGTATCGCTTGCCTGAGCACAAGAAAAAAGTGGTTCAGACAGAATTAGAGGCAATGCTTGACATGGGGGTAATAGAAGAATCCAGCAGTAACTGGGCGAGCCCGATAGTTTTAGTTCCTAAGACGGACGGCTCGGTTCGGTTCTGTGTGGATTATCGCAAGGTGAATGCTGTGTCGAAATTCGACGCGTATCCAATGCCACGGGTGGACGAACTGCTTGATCGGCTCGGTACAGCTCGTTTTTATTCGACACTGGACTTAACAAAGGGATATTGGCAGATCCCCTTGTCGCCGTTATCTAAAGAAAAAACAGCTTTCACAACGCCGTTCGGATTACACCAATTTGTCACTCTTCCGTTCGGGCTGTTCGGGGCACCGGCTACCTTTCAGCGTCTCATGGATAGGATTCTACGGCCCCATGCTGCGTATGCTGCAGCCTATTTAGATGACATAATTATATTTAGTCATGACTGGCAGCGGCATATGCAGCATTTAAGGGCCGTCCTGAGATCGCTGAGAGGGGCTGGGCTCACGGCCAACCCGAAGAAGTGTGCAATTGGGCGTGTGGAAGTAAGATATCTGGGCTTCCACTTGGGACATGGACAGGTGCGTCCCCAAATTGATAAGACTGCAGCAGTTGCGACCTGTCCGCGCCCCAAGACCAAAAAGGAGGTGAGACAGTTCCTGGGGCTGGCGGGATATTATAGGAGATTTGTTCCTAATTATTCGGACCTCACCAGCCCTTTGACTGATCTCACTAAAAAGGAGGCGCCAGATACGGTCCAGTCATTGTGGATTATGCTGCAGGCCGGATGGCTCCCCGGCCTGAGTCGGGCTGAGAGAGAGAAGGACTACTGACTGCTTACCTCCTGGATGCTGGAATTGTTGGCTGGAGTTTCTTATGTTATATTGGACCGTTTTGTGCCTGTCTGCACACCTGTTTTGTTATTTTTGAAAACCAAATAAAGCAGTCAGTAGTCAAGCTGACCCCGTCCTCTTCCTTCCTGACATTGAACTTTGTTACACTCATCCTCAGCGAATTCAAGGAGCAGCCGAAGCTATTCTGCACAAATTAAAAGACGAGCTGCTCATCACCACTAAACTACAAGAAATCAGGGAGAAACTTCTGGACAAATTCGTCAACGAGAAAGTCGTCAACGAGACCGTCAACCTCTGGGAGGGATTCTCTGTTGTGAATGGAGATTGAGCAAGACCCCACCACCATGGGTGCTGTATGTAGCCAAAGGAGCCTCAAAGAAATTCTGTTTAAAGGTCATTACAGAAGACAAATGATTGTGTTATTGAAAAATTTGATCGAAGAAGCCGTCGAATCGTATGATGATGTTCCATAATGTTGATTCTAGCACCATCGGTGATATTGTTGAAACAATGGTCAACTATGTCCTAGGCCACGATTGGAAGTCATGCCGTGAATTTCTTTTCTGGCTAGACTATCACTAATCTTTTTTTTTAACATTTTACTTACTTAGAGCATGCGGTCATTATGTAATCGTATTTCAATTTATTCTTTTATTTCCTATGGTATGCTGTCATTAATATTTTTTTTAGATTTTTAATAAAAGTACACATTACACAGAACAGCCCCTATAAAATACAAATGCAATAGAGTCGTAGGATGTGGAGTGGATACCCAGTTCCAAGCGGATCTCATGGACATGTCTGCCTATTCCAAGGATAATGATAATAATAAATATTTGCTAACGTGCATCGACGTATTTAGTAAGTATGCATGGGCTTGAGTGTTAAAGAATAAGAGCGGGGTCGAGGTGACTAAAGTGTTTGAGTCTAACAGAAATTGCAGACGGACCAGGGGATGGAGATTTTTAACAAGCATTTTCAAGATGTAAAGAAAAAGCACAACATTAATCTTTTCACAACGGCTACTGATTTGAAGGCCAGCGTCATGGAGCATTTTAATAGAACGCTAAAAAGTAGAATGTGGCGATTTTTAATGGCTACAAATTCCTGACGTTATGTGGATGTTTTACAAGATATCATGCAGGGGTATAACACCAGTTATCATCGCAGTATTAGGATTAGACCGGTGGACGTCAACAAAAAAAAATGAGGGTCTGGTGTTTTAAAATCTGTAAGGAGCTATAAAGAAGAAAGAAAAAGCAGTATTTAAATATAAAGTCGGAGACGTTGTTCGAATTTCTAAAGTGAGAGGACCGTTCACCAAAGGATATGAACAGAACTACACAGAAGAATTTTTCACAATATCCTCATGTATTCCATGCCGGTGAGATCATGAGATCATCGACAGAGTTTTTTATGAAAAAGAGATACAAAAAATAATCAAAAAATGAGCAAAAACAAAGCGTTTAAGGTGGAAAAGATTTTAGGGGAGAAAAAACAGGAGATCTACGCTTGTCTTAGTGAAGTGGTTAGGATGGCCGTCGAAATTTAATAGTTATGTAGACAAAAAAGCTCTGGTGGACTTGCAATCCCCTTAAAACACTTGAATGCATACAGGATTAGAATATTTGAGTAAACGGGGTACCATGGGCGACGACGGATTCTACGTTACGCTTCTTTGTCGGTTTATCCGGAAAATCATATCTCTAGTTACAGAACAAGGTTAGCGAGTCCTATCAACTTGAAAGGTAAATAGGAGGTCACTCTTGTTGAAACTGAATATCTTAGAAGTTGGTACTCCTTTAATGATGATGGAATTTTCAACCTACACACCGCCCCCGGACCAGTCCCGAAACATACACAACCTAGACCTGACCCAGCCCCATTTAAAGAATTATCAGGGTTTTTTGTATCAAGGAAGGTGAAAATAGACGGGGGTACTATGCGAACGTTTGTGACGTGACGTGACATCTAATGTTCTCGTACCAACGGCTATATTGTCTCACGATCCTTTAAAAAACAAAGTGTATCTGGTTGAGAGACCTAACGTGTCAGTATCCTTCTTTGGGAAACACCACTGTTTTAGGAATGAATCCAGATGATGCTATCGGGCGTTCGGCCTACCATAAAGATGCTGATTTTACAACGAGTCAAACTACATGCGCTCCTCATCAAGCCGATATCAACACGGGTTTCTATACTATGTATGTTTACACCGACATTATCCAATATCAATTGGTCGGTGATTCGTATGTCCCCCTTTTGAGATGCGTACATATAATGGGTGAAAACAACGACACCGTCAGTGTTAGATACAACAAAATGCATTACGCATCGGTCAACAAGGAGCTCATCACAGATATTACCATCGAAATGAAGGACAACCAAAACTGTGAAATACCATTTTCTAACAGCAAAGTCGTCATAAAATTACACTTTAAACCTTCGAAACAATCCAAATGGTGTATTACAACCCCCGAGGGATGGACACTACAGAATATGTTAACTATTACCATAATCAGGCCAGTGGTGGTCTACCAGGATATTCAGGGAGTGGTGTTATGTACGGGGCGGGGTTAGGAGGATTGTTTAGAGGGCTGTTTAGGATGGCCATACCACTGTTGAAAAGGGGATTCAGTATCGCTAAACCTCACCTAAAATCAGCTGCTAAAAATATAGTATCCAACGTTATCAAGAACGTATAACGATAACGCTAAATCTCAAGACGGTTCGGGTCTGATGGTCATGGCTCATAAGAGAATGTCTAGGAGGCGTGGTCATTCGATAAAGAACAAAACAAAGCGGGGACCCAAGAAACATTCAGTCGTGCGCAGAAAGCGTAAGAAGACTGTAAAGCGAAATGTATCGGTTAAGAAAGCCATAAAAACCATATTCTGACATGGCATTACTCCACTGCATGTCAGGGGAGTGCATCAAGTCCAAGTTGGACTTATTTACGCTTCCTCTGACGCAGACAGTTATTGAGAAAAACTGTTATTTAGAAGTACCTCTTTTATCGGCTATATCAGACTCTTCGCCTTTGGAGTTTTTTATAGCGGGGAATGGCGACCTAAATAACACGGTGTTGTATCTGCGTCTTAAAATCAAAGACCTAATGGTGCCGATTTACCAAACGATGCCAAGGTTGGCCTGATAAATTACCCCGGGGCTACTATATTTTCACAAGTCGATGTGAGCCTGGGTGATTGTTTGATATCTCAGAGTTCAAGCACATATCCTTATCGATGTATCATCGAGAGTCTGATCAACTATAGTAAAGATGCGCTGGAATCGCTTTTCTCCACCGGCTTGTTTACAAAGAC
The DNA here is from genome assembly GCF_018812025.1 of Megalobrama amblycephala. Classification (NCBI taxonomy): domain Eukaryota; kingdom Metazoa; phylum Chordata; class Actinopteri; order Cypriniformes; family Xenocyprididae; genus Megalobrama; species Megalobrama amblycephala. The sequence continues at coordinate 46,838,921 of NC_063057.1, read as the reverse complement.
ACAGCCGGTCATATGGACATGGCTGACCCCGGCGGACATAACCAGGGACTGAAAAAGAGGGCCGCCTACACATCAAACAGCAGAGTGGTGGAACTGCTGGTGCCTATTCATAGCGACATTTTCTTTCAAAAACTGTGGATGATCAGAGCCAAAGTTGAATTCTGTCTGATGAGGGACTGCAACGTGGCGTACAAATGAAATATTATGTTAGCGAGCCTATTTGTTAAGAAGGTCTCTGTATCATGCCCTGTGAAAAGATTATTTCGAAGAAATGTTCAGCATTTGTACTGGTTCATCTCTTTATCTCATGTTGTGAGAGCTGTGAGTGGAGTGTTTTGTTCATCTTTTTGTCTGTATTGTTTTGACCAATGCTGTATACTTGTGTTTTGCAATGTGTTACTCCAAAATTACTTAGTTTTGAATTTCTAAAAAAAAAAAAAAAAAAAAGGCTATTATTTTAAATTAAAAAAATAATAATAATTTTCTTTTATTGACAGAATATTTTAGTTTGTCATGTATATTTTTTGATTAGATCAGATAACATTTTAAGCTGCCATCTTCTGGTGGTAAATGTGTGGGCATTAGTGTAAGTTCATACTTAAGTTTATAATAGCAATTCAAATAATATCCAATCCAAAGCTTAAAGCCTAAAGAATTACCTACATACACTTGTCGGAATGTAGTACATGGTGCTGTAAACTGACCTGCTGCAGCTGATGCTGTTGCTAATGTTGTTAATCTGTTGTAATCACCTCAGCAGTCACAGTCAAGGGGAAGGAAATAGGTTGTTTGTACATGACGTCACTGCTGCACGTGAAATGCGGCTGGAGGGCAGGGACTGATTTTTCTATATAGGAATCCTATCAAAAACTCAAAAGTGTATGTTTTGCTTCGTTTATGGTTGCTCAAATCGATCAAACCGAGAACCCACAAGGAGCTTTTATCGTCTACATAACATATAGTTTTTTAACTTTAAAAGTTGTCGCCTTTTATAGCGTTTTGCGTCTGCTGATACAGAAATTAATATGGATACCTGCTTACCTAATTTGTTTTTGACTTGGTTAAATATTCTTCATAGTATCGTTTGCAGGGAAGAGAAGCTATTTTATCCCATTGAATAGTAATTGATGTTTTCACTTCAGTTTTGTAGTATTCCGTTCACAATATTGATCTGGTTACCGTGAAAAGCGTCGCTGCTTCAGCCATCATATGGTAGAAAATGTCCAAATAAAATAAATGTTTAACAAGCTGACAGAAGTCCATCCATTTATTTGTTAGAAGGGTGTAACGTTAAATGTGAGTGTAGTTTTAATGTTGTCTTTGTAAATATTCACTTTCCCATATGACCACAGAGGAGAATAGGAGGGTCACGTTCAGCGGACAGACACCGACACACTTTTTTTTTTGTATTTATTTCAACAAATGACAACCAAAATCAAACCCATAGAAGCTCGTGAACAGTTTGAAGTGGCTGTATGCAGGTTGTACATATTCACAAGCAGAGTGAGAATCATACTCGCAAATGTAATGTTAATTATTAAACCAAACAAAATACAAAACTTTCAAAAACACTCAGCAATTTGATTATTTTATTGAGTAATAAGGAGTGCTTTCAATCAGTGACATTTGATATAGATTTAATATACAGCGTCTCCCTGTCACCTCCTCAGCCTGCTTCCCTTAGTGTGTTTTTACATGTAGAAAAGGCAAAAACTGGATGGTGTAATACAATTTTTTCCCTGAACGATGATGTCAGCTCCTGTTGCAATTCTCGATTCAGCAAACATGACCTTACAATGGCAACTTTTTTCACAATCACGACAGAAAATCAAATATACTGCCTCTAACTTCACTAGCAGAAAGGCAGTGCGATATAAACAAAGCCCAGACTAGAACTGAACGCGGCATGACGGCAGCTTCACATTTTCCATATCTACCTCCTCGATGGACAGGAAAGTCTTTCAATTCAGTGGAAAAGTTGTTCCTCTTCATAACATAAGGTTCAACGTCCAACATATGTTGTGATTTTCTGTTTATACCTTTCTAAACCAGCACAGAAAGGAATTTTACTCCATCTCTTCCATTCTAATTTTTCACTGCTTGCCCTCCACCGGAATTTCGCGCGTCACCAGAACCATGTGATTGCAAACAACCTATTGGAAAGGTTGATAGCTTTTTATATTTGCATGGTTTCTGTTTTTAATTTAACTACTATTTTTAGTTTTTTTTTTTTTTTTTTTTTTTTTTTTTACAATTATTGATAAAATAAGCTATTTCTAATCATTTTTTAAAAAATATAGTGTTTTTTATTTTATTTCTGGAAATCATCTCGCGACCCCTCCCTCGATGTCTCGGGACCCCCACTTTGGGAACCACTGCCTTATGCCATCTTATGCAACATATTTTTTATTCTTGAAATAGTAACAAAACAATTATTGATGAATACAATACTTGTATGTCTTGATTATTGAACACCAAAGTTAACAGGTTCTAACAGTGGATGAGCTTTCTGTCATTGTCCTGCATGGTTTGCTATCTGTAATATTCAATATTGTTTCAAAAAAATCCTGGATTTCCTTTGGGGGACGGACACAAAAAATAAAAATGTGGTTCCTTATTTGCAAAATAGGGAAATTATTTCTTATTCATAATTAATGATTATAAATAAAGATTGCTGTAATTAATTTGGATTAACTAGGTTAACAAACAAACAAAAAGCATCGCAAGAAGGAACAGTAATGGACAGCGATGCCTTTTTCATGATTTGGCTACTTTTGTTCTTCTATATGTGCCCAGTTCACCAGTGGATCATGTCTCCATGAAGGGGCAATGGAGCATGTAGGATACTTTTGTGCTGCTATAAATAATGTGCTGGTGTGCAGGGTTACCTGCTGGTGGGATCCCCAAAATGGACAGACTGCATATTTGCACAAATAGATTTCGCTGAAGTCCACATAAATAAACATAAACATAAACATTCATGGTCCTTGAGATCTTCTCTAACTTGCCTGTAGACCCAATACTGCCAACATATGTTGATGTTGCTTGAATTTTAAACATTTTTTCCTGGAATTGATCAACAACTTCATTCTCAGTCTTGGTCAGTTCTTTTTTGACAGAACCTTTCTTGGTAGTTTTAAAAAAAAATTAAGAATTATATTTCTAGTATTTGAACTAGTCATAACAGAAAAGCTTTAAAAAGCTGTTCACCTGTGTTCTGTCATCAGAATCTCTGAATACGGTTTGAAGTGAATTGAAACGTGGAATCAATAAAAGTTATGGCTGTGCTAGTCATTATGTCACATTTTGTACAATATTTACCAGCCTGTGTCCAAACCAGCATGCAGATTATATAAAATACAACAAAGACAAATTAAGTAAGATAGATTTTAAAGTCGGCATGAAATCAAAATCGACCCTATTTAATTTGTTAGTGCATATTGCTAGTCTTGTGGTAAACAATCCGTGCAAGTTAAAACACAGAAAAAAATTCTTTAATCAAATCTTTAATCAAATCTGAAAAGTTCTCTGATGACGTCAGTTTGACGGCTTGGGTTGAAAACGCGTAAACCACTCCCCTGCAACCGTTCGTCTGCTATGAGCGAGATATGGAGAGGAGGAGCGCTAAAGTAAAACCCCTGCCCTCTATTCAATATCCTGTTTCACTTGGAAATACGTCACAACACTGGAGAAAAGTCGTTTGCATCTTCCGGTTCACGCGGACATTAATCTTGACTTTCAGGCTTGATTTCCTGGAAACAGTGGGCAACTTTGCCACCCCTCCTAACCATCTGAGCTCCACCCACTTTATCTTTCATTCTGGGAAACAGTTTCATTACACAGGATGTGTTATCTCAGAGGAGTGTGAAAAACAACTGAAGGAAACTACTCTCATAAGCTTTTCCAGAATATGAAGACCACATACACTGGTATTTTATATTCTTATTCTTCACGTTTTTACGGTAACACTTTACAATAAGGTTCATTAGTTAACTACATTAATTAACATGAACTAATACTGAACTGCACTTCTAAAGCATTTATTAATCATTGTCAATGTTAATTTCAACATTTACTAATGCATTTATTAAAATCTTGTTAACATTAGTGAATGCTCTGTGAACTAACACGAACAAACAATGAACAACTGTATTTTTATTAACGTTAACAAAGATTAGTAAATACAGTAACAAATGTATTGCTCATGGTTAGTTAATACATTAACTAATGTTTAATTAATGAACCTTATTGTAAAGTGTTACTGTTTTTACTTGTCTTGATTAACTGTGATTTTGTACAGGTCAATCTCAGATTCAGAAACAAGAATGTCCAGTACCGTCATACCCACAAACTCTGGGACGCTGGTCATCCAGTTTCAGCAACCAGAACAAACGGCACCAGCTGAAAGAGGGACAAATGCTCCAGTGACTGTTCATGTCCCACAGGCAGCTTCACTTCCTCAAGGACTTGAGGCATTTCTGAAAGGACAACCAAAAGTGCTTGGGGTGAGAAATCTTTCAATAATTGATTATCATATGTGTCTGTCAGTGTGAAGGAGGAAATGTACAGGAACAAATCCAAAAAAGCAGTAGTACAAACATTAACAAACTGTCGAATTGGGCAGGTTTCTGGCAACCCTGCTCAGCTGACAACTGTGATTAATTATGACCCCTGCAATAAGTATCTGTTTTCTGGTCTTACTCAGACTGTCCAGATAATGGTCGGCCTGCTGATTCTCCTGCTTGGCATTGTGTCTACAGTCCAATCCATCTTTGTTATTTGGGGTATTTCTTACTGGGGATCTATCTTAGTAAGCAAACTTTATACAATTAAGTACAGTTCTGTCTTTTATAAGCTAAATATTCTAACTGAAGCTTCCTTTCTTTCTTCTCTCAGTACATTATCGCAGGATCACTGAGCATTGCTGCAGAAAATGCACTCCATGTCAAAGGCCACCTCCAGTCTGTGTTTGGTATGAACACGTCGCTTTGTATTTTCAGGTATTTTAAGTGTAATGGACGTAGGTCAGTAAGAGCTGTGCGTGTAAACCTCACTCCTCTGATCTCAAGAGGTGCTCTAGTGACCGTGGTCTTTAGCCTCCTTGTTAGAGTGCCCGACTCTTAATGCCGGCAGTCCCGGTTCGAACAGGAGGGGTTACACAAGCACTGAATTTATTTAATGTAAGATTGAACAACGTGTCCGAAACGGGTAAAAGTATTAATTTAGTTTCTTTCCAAAAGAAAAAAAAGAAAAATTACTGACCCCAAACTTTTGAATAGTAATATTGTTACAAAGGTTTTCGGTTACACTTTAGTATGGGGAACACATATAAACTATTAACTACAGCTTTTCCCTCAATAAACTCCTAATTTACTCTTTATTAATAGTTAATAAGGTAGTTGTTAAGTTCAGGTATTGGGTAGGATTAAGAATGTAGAATAAGGTCATGCACAATAAGGCATTAATATGTGCTTAATAAGTACTAATTAATAACCAATATTCTAGTAATATGCATGCTAGTTAAAAGACCCTAAAATAAAATGTTACCAAGTTTTCTATTCGACTTTTTATTTATCAAAGAATCCTGAAAACGTATCACTGGTTATATTAATATTAAGCAGCACAACTGTTTCCAACATTGATAATAAATTAGTATATTATAATGATTTCTAAAGGATCATGTGACACTGATGACTGGAGTAATGACTAATGAAAATTCAGATTTGATCACAGAAATAAATTATATTTTGAAGTATATTAAAATAGAAAATTGTTAACATTTTAGTAATATTTCACAATATTACTGTTTATACTGTATTTTTAAGCAAATAAATGCAGGCCTGATGACCACAAGAGACTTCTCTCAAAAACATTAAAAATGGCAATGTTTCCAAACTTTTGACCGCTACTATATATATGTGGATGTCTAGAAATGTAAAAACAGACTAGAAACAGACTGTAAAATTAAGAATAAACATTAATACAGATACAGTATCTCACAAAAGTGAGTACACCCCTCACATTTCGCCAACTATTTTAGTATATTTTCTTAAGGGACAATACTATAGGAAATGAAACTTGGATATACTTTAGAGTAGTCAATGTGCAGCTTGTATAGCAGTACAGATTTACTGTCCTCTGAAAATAACTCAACATACAGCCATTATTGTCTAAATAACTGGCAACAAAAGTGAGTACACCCAAAGGAATTTGATTTTTGAATAGTTTTTTTTTATTGGGGAGATACTGGCTGATATGTTTCTGAGTGTGGTGCGTAATGACTAAATTATGTTTTATTAACAAAGCTTGGGAGGAGCAGGCCCAGATAATTAACCTAAGTTCTATCTATCCTTACCACATCAGGGGGAGTACTCTGGGTTTGAGCTCAGACAGCACACTAAACACACTTAAAGGTGCCCTAGAATCAAAAATTGAATTTACCTTGGCATAGTTGAATAACAAGAGTTCAGTACATGGAAAAGACATACTTTGAGTTTCAAACTCCATTGCTTCCTCCTTCTTATGTAAATCTCATTTGTTTAAAAGACCACCGAAAAACAGGCGAATCTCAACATAACACCGACTGTTACGTAACAGTCGGGATCATTAATATGTACGCCCCCAATATTTGCATATGCCAGCCCATGTTCAAGGCATTACACAAGGGCAGCCAGTATTAACGTCTGGATCTGTGCACAGCTGAATCATCAGACTAGGTAAGCAAGCAAGAACAATGGCGAAAAATGGCAGATGGAGCAATAATAACTGACATGATATTTTTAGTGATATTTGTGAATTGTCTTTCTAAATGTTTTGTTAGCATGTTGCTAATGTACTGTTAAATGTGGTTAAAGTTACCATCGTTTCTTACTGTATTCACGGAGACAAGAGAGCCGTCGTTATTTTCATTTTAAACACTTGCAGTCTGTATAATGCATAAACACAACTTCATTCTTTATAAATCTCTCCAACAGTGTGTAATGTTAGCTTTAGCCACGGAGCACTATCAAACTCATTCAGAATCAATGTAAACATCCAAATAAGTACTATACTCACATGATCCGACGTATGCATGCAGCATGCATGACGAACATCTTGTAAAGATGCATTTGAGGGTTATATTAGCTGTGTGAACTTTGCAAATGCACTGTAATATAGTCGAGAGCTCGGGGGAGCATGGAGCGCGCAATTTAAAGGGTCCGCAGCCTGAATCGGTGCATAGTTAATGATGCCCCAAAATAGGCAGTTAAAAAAGTTAATTAAAAAAAATCTATGGGGTATTTTGAGCTGAAACTTCACAGACACATTCAGGGGACACCTTAGACTTATATTACATCTTGTAAAAACTGGTTCTAGGGCAACTTTAACCTTTACTCTAAATGTAAGTGTGAACTCATGAATTGGCCTATATCTTGTGAATATAAAGCTCAAACGTCACAAAACTTGGCACATGTGAACAACTAGACATTCTGAGTAAACATGCAAAAATGTTACATTAATTTCTGATGCTCAAGGGTGCTAACAGCAATTTTTAATATTCAGCCATTTATATCAATGGAAATCGCAGGCTGTAATACTAATGTTGTCCACGAGATAAAATCTGTGTAAATTGGATTTACTATGCATAACATTCATTATATTTTTATAAAGCTTAATGTAGTCTAATTAGGTTGCAAATAAATCGGTGATCTCCAAATTACCTTTATATACACGATACAGAAAACATGTCAAACTGACATGAATTAATGTATTTCTATCCAACTAAAATGAAGAGACAATATTATTTGTCTGTCGTAAAATAGTACATAGAAGAGTAGTTCCATACAGAGACACCCGTATTATATTTGAACATTTATTTTACTTTTATTTTTATTATATTTGAAGAGAGATATTATATTATTTATATTTGGACCCTGATTATTGCCACTTGCGAGTATATTTTATTTTTATAGTGCTCCATATATATGATCTGCTTTAACACATTAGGTAAAGTGCTTGCAAACTTATTAACTTTTTTTTTATTGTTTTCTGCCCATAGGTGAAAGGTTCACTTGGAATGAGCATCACAAGTGCTATAACTGCAGGCATTTCCATTTCTATACCTTCACTGGAATTGTCTATAGGATCATTGAACTCTTCTCATTCGGATGTCAAGTACAGGGTATGTTAACAACTTTTCTATTCACTTTTATTTAGTAATTACTATAAGATCACTGTGTTGTCAGTAAAGTTGTTAGCTGTAATCTGCAATAACCCGTCCATTCTTTTTTTACTGACATTTAATAGAAGAATATGATATACTTCCTACTATTACTGATCATTTACAACGTAAGAAGTCATTGATATTACACATTAATTGTAGACTCAGTCTAGTTTGTTATATTACCATATGAACCTCAAGGATTGTACATTCTGCACTTTCAGCCAGCGTACCAGTGTGAGTAACTATCATTTATTTGATTAATATTTGTGCTAATGATGAGTGTTTTCTCAGACCCTCTTCGAGGGGATCACTGGTGTGTTCTTGGTATTCACTGTCCTTGAGCTGATCATCTCCATCTGTCTGTCAGCATTTGCCTGTAAAGCCAACGTCTGCTGTGCTCCTCAGGTGAGTTATGTGTTCAGGTCTAGAAGATGAGTGGCCGAAGAATGAGATTCCTTTGGCAGTTGCTAGGGTGTTCTGGGTGGTTGCTAGGACATTGCGGATCGAGAAAGATGGGTAGTTTTTCAGTTTCTATTGTTTTTAAAAATCTGCACAAAGGCACAATTTTCCACATCAAAACACTTCAGCAGGATTTTTGTCTTTTCCTTTTTCCATTTCCATTTGAAATACAGTTCTGTAATACTGGAACTGCCAATGTTATTGAATTTATATAAGAAGGTATAAAACACTACATGTGCATTTCTCCAAAGGTGCTGAATGTTCACCATGTTGTAATTCCACAGTCCTATCAGACACATAATCTTAACCAGTCAGAGGTAAGAAAAGCTTGTAGCCCCAGACTAATTGGACTGATTATATATAATAAGTATTATCAATAAATAACCATTGAAGCTGATGGCACATCTGTTTTTCTTGCAGGTTCCTCTGGTCAGCGTCTCTTCCATGCCTCACCATCCTGCAGAAAATCCCCCACAATACAGTGAATGTTCTGCTCCTAAATATTAATCTTTGTGGACAGAGCTGTGGTCCTGCCATTGGGTTTTATGCTTACGCAGGACACACGGGTTCTTCCAGTGTTTTACATTCATGTCCTCTTTTTAGTGAAAGGAAAGCACTTTAGTGACAGTAATCACTGGATCAAATAGTATATAAAGATTTCTTAGTCACTTATATGTAAACAATTACTATTCAAGATAAGATACTGTTGTGCAAATAAACAAATAAAATCGATTCTCACTGCATAAGAGACAAACTCGTTCAAATTGTCTTTCAAATGTTCTATTTCTTGCAAGAAAGATCATACAGAAACACAAGTCACTGCAGAGCGTAAGATCAAGAAGGGAGGGATTTTTCCACCTTCATATCTCTCCCTAGCCTTCAAGGTTACATCTTAGAAGCTGTAATTTTCATGAACCGTGATGTAGGGTGGTCACGTGAACCATTTATTAATGAGTTATAAACATTAATTAAAAAAAGTGAGCACACGTGAACTATTTATTCATGAATTATAAACATTAATAACCTGTGAAAGTGAACCTTAATGTAAAGTGGACACATGTGAATCGTGTATTTATTAATTATAAATGTTCACACAGAAGATAGTATCTTTTTCTGATGAAATATTTTATTTTTGATGCATGTACAGTTAGGTCCATATATATTTGGACACAGGCACAATTTTCATACTTTTGGCTCTGTATGCCACCAGAATAAAATGAAAAGATGCATTTGAAGAGCAGACTTTCAGCTTTAATTCTAGGGGTTGAACAAAAATATCAAGTAAAAGGTTCAGGAATTGCAACCATTGCAACCATTTTAATACACAGTCTTTAATACACATTTTCCGGTTCCGGTGAGAGAACGCTGTGCGCACTGTGGCTGCCGCTTCTCATCGTCAATTTTCGTCAATGTTCACTGTTTCTTCCTGTTTGCTAACTGTTTTCAAGCTGTGTATCACCATCCTGTCATCGACGTTGGTTGTCTGGATGTTTTGGACTCGTGTTTTCTACTAACTACAACATGTTGGTGTCTCGACCCATATGTTTGGATTATTTGTTTTGATCTCTCTTCCTGTGTCTGGTTTAACGCTTGATACCTTCGGTGAGTAAGTCTCCCCTTCCTCATTGATTGTGTTTTGCTTGTTTTCCTCACTGGGCTTGGCTAACGTGTGTGGTGCGGCTTCACTCCTCTGTTCCCTGCGAGCCCTCTGCCCGTGCCCATTGCTGAGTTTTCTGTACGTTTGAATTCGCGGGTCATGACAGATCTGGCGATCGTACCCCCCTGGGCTTGGCTAACGTAGTTCGTGTAACAGTGTTTGGTGTGGCTGCGTTTTGTGAGTGCTGTTCGTCTCGAACTGTGCAAGGCAATGTACTTTATAAATAAACTCGCGGTCACTAGACCCCTTTTCATCTCTTGTCTTTTTCTCTTTTTGTTTAACATGGAGCTTTTTTACACCTCGTCACAACTGCACCAAATGAACTGTTTTTCTCGGCTGGATTTTTCTACATATGAATGGTGTAAAAGCCTCGGAATTTCTCGTCGCCCTCGTTATATTCATCGGTCTCCTAAGCGCTGGCTGATTCAACACTCCTCTTCTCCATCTTCAATACCCGTGATACGCTCACATAGAATGATGGGTCTCCATAACGACAAGCGCTTTCGTTGCAATAACATGTCTCATACTCTCACACCTCTGGCTAGAGATGTGACATACTCCTGTGAAACTCATACGCCCCTTAGACATAACTTTGCTCTACTCAATACTCGTTCCCTGGCCAATAAAGCTACACTTCCGAATGAAATTATCGTCGAAAGAAAGTTGGACATACTACTACTCACTGAAACCTGGCAATCACCTAATGACTTTATGGAGCTTAACCTGCTGACGCCTCCTGGATACTACCATCTTTCTAAACCACGTCTCACTGGCAGAGGCGGTGGCCTGGCAGCTGTGATTAAGAACAAATATAAAACTATCAATATCGACTTCCATGCTGTTGTTAGCTTTGAATATCTGTCGTTTAGAATTGCTGGACCCACACCACTCTTGATTTTGCTGATCTACAGACCGCCTAAACATCATGCTAACTTTCTCTCTGATATCTCTGAGATACTTACTATTGCATGTGCTCAATATAATAACATTATTATGCTTGGTGATTTCAATATTCATGTGGATTCTGACTGTACTTCTGCTAAGGATTTTATGACTGTATTGGACTGCTTTGATTTAACACAGCACATTGATTTTCCTACACACTCATACTACTACATTCTCATACCCTTGATTTAATCTGCTCTGTTGGAATTAACAATGTTTGTGTCCAGGGTCTCGAAGTTGGTATATCTGATCATAAACTCATTGACTTTAGTTTCTCTCTCCCCCTTGCCAAATCTAAAATCAAATCTTCAATATCTTATCGAAACCTGAAAAATATAGACGCTGACAACTTCTCTACTGCTATTGCTGCTTCCTCCCTGCCTCTCTCTGTTAATCTCTGTTGTCCTGGTGAGATTCTCTCATCATATAATGAAGCTACATCTAATGTCTTGGAAGCTCTGGCCCCATTAACCCTCTGGAGTCTGAGGCTGATTTGGGGCCTGGAGAAGTTTTGACATGCCCTGACATTTGTGCTTTTTTCAGTTGTTCATAAACATATAAATGACAAAAGTGTCATTACACTGTATTCAGCACAAACTAGGCTACAATAATATGTGAGGAACATGTATGTACATGTTTGTGTTTTTGAAGGAATAATGTTTATGCGTGGTTACTGAAAAAACAAAAAACTTAAGTCACTGAAATAAGGCCAAAATAAGTATATTAAATCTGTGTTCACAAGACTTTTGGGTATTGGAGGTTGTAGACTAGAGTTTTTACTTAAAAATTATGTAAAAATTATGCTGCCTACTCCTTCATATAAAACAATATATTGATTTAGTTTTTGTAAGACACTTTTTGCCAAGAAACATAGTATGCATGGAGGCGTGAATCACCACTGAAAAATGGGCCATTCTCACCTGAGAAGACAAAAGAATTGGATAGTAATGAGCTGAAATGACTTGCATATTAATGAGGCATTTCAGTCAGGTAGGCTGTGAAAAAAACCTTCTGTGATGTCTCAAGCTCATCATGATATATGAAACATACAGAAAAATATTATTACAATATAAAGTAATGGTTTTATATTATACTTTAAAATATAATGTATTTCTGTGATGCAAAGAGTCTGAATATAGGCTTTTAGTTTAAAAGCATGCACATTTGGAGAAATATTGGATTCTCATATGCTTATGTCAATTTTCTATACAGAGAAGTTATATTTATTTAATATTCATTGTCATTACTACGAGCGCTGGTGTTTTCAATTCATCCTTGAAGTCGGAGGGCGCTCTCTGTGCATTTTTAGTCCACAAATTCATCTAAAAGAAGAAGAGGCTATTCCATGAATGGAGTTTCCAATTCATACTGCAGCCGGAGGGCGCTAAAGAAACAAAAACTCATCTAAAATTCATCTGTAGAAGAAAAGAAAACAGGAACTAACTGCATGTCTTCTAGAGCTCCCTAACCATGACTTTTACATCCAGATAAACACTTTTCAAGACAATAAATACACGATTGAGACGATGAATGCATGTATTGCCTCTGAATTTGCGTCTGAATAGCGCTGGCTCCGTGGGCGTGGCCGCATTAGCAGATAATGAGCTGAATCACGGACTTCTGACATGGCTCTCTTGTCATACAGATTACATAAACACAGAAGGTTTGTTTTCGATTTGATTTAAATGATTTAAAACCTGACATCTTAACGTTTTTTTAGACATAAGTTTAACTTTTCTGTGATTAGTATTCACTAAGTTACAGTTCATTTTCTGAGAACTATCAGATTGGACTTCGTTCAGAGGGAGAGGAGAAATCACGCATCATGTTAGTTTTCTTTATTTTACAAAAAGCACAACATTGTGTTTTTACTCTGAGTGTATACAAATAAAAGAAGATATTTTATAGTTTCAATTGATATATTACTTATGTCTCTATGACAAAAAATGACGGAGTATTTTAAGTCTGTTTTGCTGCAATGTGAAAAAAAACCTGCAAAACGCGCCGGCGCGTTTTCAGACCTCAGAGTGTTAAAGACAAGAACTGTCCCCTCAGCTTATTCTTCCCCCTGGTTCACCCCAGAGCTCAGATTAATGAAAGCGAAGGCTAGGGGCCTTGAACATCTCTATAAGAAGACCTGTCTTCCTGCCCATGCTACCCTCTACACTGAATTTATATCACAATATAAAAAATCCCTTAACACTGCACGCGCTACTTACTTATCTAATATTATAAACAGAGCAAAGTGTAAACCCAGGACCCTTTTTTCTGAGATCAACAAACTTGTTAAACCACCATCTCCACTGCTTAATGGTTCTTCTGTCCATTGTGAAAATTTTCTGACATTCTTTACACACAAAATTGACAATATCTATAAATCTTTCTCTTCTTCAACTCCTTCAGAAACTTCTACTTTCCAGATACCCTACCCAATCTCTAACTTTACTCTCACCAATACATCTGTGGTTGAACAACTGATTATGAGCTCTAACTCCTCCACCTGCCAGTTAGATCCTTTACCAACACATCTACTCAAAAACCTTCTCCTTTCCCTCATTATACCTATCACCCACATGATAAATAGTTCCCTTATGACTGGTTATGTACCACCTGGACTGAAAATAGCCATGATCACCCCTATACTTAAAAAACCTGGCCTTGATGACACAGTACTGGGTAACTTTAGACCAATTTCCAATCTCCCTTTTTTGTCTAAATTCCTAGAAAAAGTGGTTGACTCACTTGGACAAAAATAATCTGCAGGAACCCTTTCAGTCTGGTTTTCGCCCCCTCCACAGTACAGAGACTGCTCTTCTCAAAGTGGTGAATGACCTCCTCCTCGCCTCTGATTCTGGTGTCCTCAGCATTCTGGTCCTTTTGGACCTGAGTTCAGCTTTTGATACCGTCTGCCACTCTGTACTTTTGTCCCGATTGTCTGCAATCGGCATTTCACAAACGCCTTTAAAATGGCTAAATTCATATCTCACAGACAGGCAACAGTTCATTAGCATTGACAAATTCAATTCTCATTCTGTCACCTTCTCCCGTGGAGTGCCTCAAGGATCTGTCCTTGGTCCACTTTTATTCTTAATCTACACACTTCCCCTAGGTCAGATCATCCGGCGCCATGGCTTTAATTTTCACAGTTATGCTGACGACACACAAATCTATTTCACTGTACAACCTAACTCTGTCCCATCCCCCCATCCCCCCTTCCTTAACATCTTGCTTACACGATCTCAAAATATGGATGGCTCAAAACTACTTAATGTTGAATATGGAAAAAACTGAAATTCTGCTGGTAGCCCCTAAATCCCTTGATCTCACCCAACATGATTTTTCTGTTAACATTGACGGTGTCCTGGTTCAACCCTCTTCCACTATTCGAAACCTTGGTGTGTTGTTCGATTCTAGGCTAAGTTTTGAACCCCACATCAATCAGCTTGTCAAGTCCTGTTTCTTCCATCTTCGCAACATTGTCCGTTTAAGGCCCTCACTAAATCTCAAAGATGCAGAAACTGTTGTTCACGCTTTTATAACTTCACGTCTTGATTATTGTAACTCCTTGCTTTATGGTATACCCAAAAAAGTCATAAATCGCTTGCAGTTCATTCAGAATTCAGCTGCTCGGGTCCTCACTTTTACCAAAAAATCAGCTCACATCACCCCTGTCTTACAGCAACTACATTGGCTCCCTGTTAGTTACCGCATCCAGTTTAAGATTCTTACTCTAGTTTTTAAGGCTCGTCATGGTTTAGCACCTTCCTACCTTTGCGAAATGATTATCCCCTATGTCCCTGCCCGTACTCTGAGATCGAGCACTGAAAACTTGCTTGCAGTACCCAAGTACCGTCTATCCAGTGTGGGTGGTAGGGTCTTCTCTTGATTGTAGACTTTGACAATGACACGCCTACCTCCTGGAGAGTGTCCTTCACTTGGCTGGATGTTGTGAATGGGTTTTTCTTTACCATGGAGATGATCCTGCGATCATCTACTACTGTTGTTTTTGAAGCCTAATGATGGCCTGTTTGGCTTGCATGGAGAGCTCCTTTGAACGCATGATGTAGGTTCACAGCAACAGATTCCAAATGCAAATACCACACTTAGAATCAACTCCAGACCTTTTATTGCTTAATTGATCAATAAATAATGAAGGAATGGCCTACACCTGTCCATGAAACAGCTTTTGATTCAATTGTCAAATTACTTGGGGGGTGGCTACTCTCAAGAGCTGTAATTCCTAAACCCTTCTTCCAATTTGGATGTAAATACTCTCAAATTAAACCTGGGAGAGTGCACTTTCAGCCCACCATAGCTATACAACTATAATTGTACTGAATATCTTTTGGTAAATACCTGAAAAAAAAAAAACAAATTCAATATTTGGACCTGACCTGACCCTTATAGGTAGAGATCTTCTGTCAAAAGCAGGAGTTCTTACATATGCTGTACATTTAGTATTGATCAGATTTTACCTATTTACCCAGTAAAAATCGTGTGTTCTACATTCATAAAACTGTTTTTATGAATTCACTTAAAAGAGATGGTCTTAATTTTCTAGATGCTTCTACTTTAAATAATACTGTAGCGTTCTCAGACAAGGATGAGGAGTTTTTGACAGCAAAGGTTGTTTACTGAAGGCTGTTGTCAGCCACAGCCCATGCCGTACACAAACCGGCTTATAAGCAATAAGCGGTGTGGTTTATAAGAGATAAGCTGGTGTGGCTTATTAGAGAACCGCACATGAACCAGAGGCCCTCTTTCTGCCCCTTCTCTCAGGTTCCCCTCACGATACCACAGGGGGCGTAGCATTTGCCATATTCAATTTGACATCCAATAACAGTTCAAAAATACCTACTTTGTGGAATTTACCAGACAAATTGTCAGCGAAGGTATAAGCTTTTCCTGCACATGCTTTATTGTTTTGAAAGCTGATCTACAAGAACAGTTTTCCTCCACAGTTGTAGTTTATTTGGAACAACTAAAATCACCCGAGTTCTAACCAGCTGCACCTGTCAGTTCCATCAAGCTCCCTATAAAGTCACATAAATCTCTACTTGAGAGTGTACTTGCCCGACTACCTACCTGAATGCAGACTTACCTTTGTCATCTTCTACGCACTGTTATTCCTGTGACCAGCAATCAGCCTGTGTGTCGCATGATCCTATCTACAAAAGAAGAACAACACTAGCTTAAGTGTGACTGTCGGTTACCTGTGCTCTTATCATTGAATCACCTGCTCACCAGTTTGCATTACCACTGCCGTTTTGTCAATAAACACCAGCTGAGTGAATACCTGTGTTTTTGGTTTTAGTTTGTCAGATGTTTAACTCTCAGAGATATATTATGATGAGATTGAGGAGTATGTGTTGCACTAATGTTATGTCTTTTATTTAGTATTTTGTATTGTTCATGATTTCCTGTCCTTTTGTAGTGTAAGGCTTGATTTTCCTGCTAAACAAAAACTGAGATAAAGCGTCCTGCAATAAAGTAATAAAACTTTAATCTGGAAAGAAGATCTCAAAGAAGTAGCAATGGACAACGCCTTGCCCCCACTCCAAAAGGACAACACCCCCCCCCCCCCCCTCACACACACACACAAACTCTCCTTCCCCCTGCCTCAAGTCACTGAAAGTTATTCAAAACATATAATGTAACTTGTGTATCTATTGTTTTTCCTTTTTCATGTTTGGTATCATTTAATTTGTCTCAGTGCGATTGGTAAAACGGTCTCAATTTCACAGCAGTCACTAGAATTATGAAGAAGATTGAAAACTAAGGAAAATTCTGTCCTCTTTTGGGTGGTGCCTTTTGTGAAAACCCACTTCTCTCCCCCAAAACAGGTGCTGGTATAGTAAATATTTACAACCCTTTTATTCTGGTTCTGGTATAAAAGGTAAAGAGCAAAGCAGTCATGTGGGACCTTCTGTAACCAGAACCCCCATACAGAGATGGGTGAATGTCTGAAGACATTCACCCATCACTGTGTATATATGCATTTCTTTGAGTAATCGATGTTATGCATTTAACATTTCTGAATTGGCTTCTAATTGTCTAATTGTAATGTAATTGGCATGATATATTTTTACTTGACAAATAAAATGTTATATTTGATTTACTCTGGATTCTCCTGATATCATTATTACCAGTAAATTATGGGAGGCTAATGCTACCGTAAATCTGTGTCCAGGGTAAAACAAACTGAAGGCGCATGAATGAAGGAGCAGTAGGCACTTCATCTGAAGACCTTTTGATTTCTGTTTACCACTGATTTAGCAAGTTGTATGGAAGTGGCTAAATTAAAATACACTTTTGTTCGAGTGAGCAGTAGGCAACCGACTAAAGGTATTAGCCAACTTATTACACCCTCTGACGAAGATCAGACTGGCGAGTTTATGTCCGTGAGTTTACCGCGAAATCCCGGGGCGAGTATCTCTGTGCGGCATCGGGTCCCTAATGACTGAACAATTGAAATATGGAATATCCAGAATCATCAAATATCTAAACTAATGCATAACTAATGATGAATTTCTAATTGGAAACACAACCTAAGTGTAAGAATCATTTGAAATTGGAGTCAGATTAAACGAGTGAAATTAAGTGAACTTCATAGAGACGCTGAAAAGACATACACGCTTAAACCTTCCCTGTCCTGTGGGAAACCGTCATTGGACCCATTAGGCGGGCCTTACAGTAGTCTTGCACTTGGTCTTTGTAGTTCTTCTACTGTTTCCCCGCCCTAATTTGGCACAAGTTCTCCCTGTTTTCCCTCCAGTATTTTTAGTCCTGTGTTGGCCATTGTCTCGCATCGGCTGTTGCTTGTATTCCTTGACTTCCTGCTGTTTCCTCTCATGGATTATTGAACAGCTTTTAATCAGCATATAGATCCAGCTTCCTCACTTCATTTTTAACAGCATATTAGAGGTAAGTCTTGCACTACTGATTACTGGGCCAAATTTGTTAATGACTCTGGGAAAGTGTTACTTACATTATGAGTTTTTCATTACAAATAAGGAAAGATTAATTGCTTTAACCAAAACACAGAAATTCTACCCTGTTAAACATTTTCTAAGTAAATTTAAGGACACTGATGTTAGCTGCTGTTTTTTTTTTCAAATTATACATAAATGTAAGTCGTCTTACCAAAAAGACATTTTCTCAGTAGTCTTACAAGAATTTCTATTATTTTCTACCATTCTACCATTTTCAATTTCTACCATACAAACTAACAATAATAGAAAAGCTTCAAAAACTCTTTTCTATCTTCATCATCTTTGAATAAAGTGGTTTGAGTGAATTAAATAATGTAGAAACAACAAATACGGTACGGCTGTGCTGATCATTTTTTGTACATTATTTACAAGCCTGTTTCCAAACCAGCATGCAGGTTATATAAAATACAACTAAGCCAAATTAAGTAAGATTTAATTTAATCATATTATTATGAATGGTAATATTTATTACAGTGGAGTTTCAGGCTTGATTTCCTGGAAACAGTGGGCAGCTGTGCTGCCCCTCATAACCATCTGAGCTCCACCCACTTATCTTTAATTCTGGGAAACAGTTTCATAACACAGGATGTGTTTTCTCAGAGGAGTAAACTATAAAAACACACAGCAAAATGTGAAAAAACAACTGAAAAACAACCTTTTTTCTAGTAAAACAGAATAGATCTCATTTGATTACCTTCACACAAATTACTATCTTTACAATATGTCTGCAAATTTTATTAATGAGTAGTTTATTCCTTTATTTAGTAATTCATGGATTTATAAGTTGGGCACTTTTGTAAATGCAATTGTTAAATGCTGTAGATCAGTTTAAACAAGATTTGTTTGTAATATAATATCTGTAAAAAGTTATTCTAGTTACCAATAATTCTGTGACATGACTGCATTAACTGCATACGTTTTTCCAGAATATGAAGACCACTGATTGTTTATTACAATAATGTATGTTAACATAAAATATTTTAATAAATACACAGGTAAGAATATTTATGAAAATCTATTTTATATTCTTATTCTTCACATGGTTTTTCATGTCTTGATTAACTGTGATTTTGTACAGGTCAATCTCATATTCAGAAACAAGAATGTCCAGTACCGTCATACCCACAAACTCTGGGACGCTGGTCATCCAGTTTCAGCCATCAGAACAAACGGCACCAGCTGAAAGAGGGACAAATGCTCCAGTGAATGTTCATGTCCCACAGGCAGCTTCACTTCCTCAAGGACTTCAGGCATTTCTGAAAGGACAACCAAAAGCACTTGGGGTAAGAAATCTTTCAATAATTGATTATCATATGTGTCTGTCAGTGTGAAGGAGGAAATGTACAGGAACAAATCCAAAAAAGCAGTAGTACAAACATTAACTGTTGAGACATTAACCTGCAATATATATAACATTAACCTGCATATATATATATATATATATATATATATATATATATATATATATTATACATTTTCTGGTCTTACTCAGATTATCCAGATAATGATCGGCCTGCTGATTCTCCTGCTTGGCATTGTGTGTACAGTCGGTGCAATATCCATCTTTGTCTCCAGTGGTATTCCTTACTGGGGATCTCTTATCGTGAGCAAACTTTACACAACTAAGTACAGTTCTGTCTTTTATAAGCTAAATATTCTAACTGAAGCTTCCTTTATCTCTTCTCTCAGTACATTATCGCAGGATCACTGAGCATTGCTGCAGAAAATGCACTCCATGGCAAAGGCACCTCCAGTATGTGTTTGGTATGTAGACATCGCTTTGTATTTTCAGGGGTCCAAACACCATCAAGTTGTCAAAAGAATTTTCAGTTCGTCAACGCATTTCAAAGATATTAGTTGATTGGTCACTCAGCCAACACCCATTTTTATGAATTGACTAGTATTTGCTGTAATGGTGCAATGAATCTCAAAAATCACGGTTTGAATCATATCACGGTTTCCGAGTAACTTGTGGCTCATTTTTCAGATCAGCAAATAAAATAAAAATAGGGGTTTTGAGACAAATGTAACTTTGCATTTCATTTATTACTTAAAGAACACTTTAAGTACTTCGATACCACAGCAAAAACTATTAGCCTAACTAAAACATTATCAAAGACAAGCGAACAGACAGTAAAAATAAGAATACACACATTAAAACATTAATAAATACTATAGTACAGTTACATATAAAGTTAGATCTAATTGTAGTATTCAGGTACAGAAATGTAATAATTAGGTATAATTTCACTACATGCATAGTGTTCGCTGTATAAATTAAACTGATTAATCAGTGTTAAAGCTGTGTTTTGTTGTTTAACATTAATGACAAAGCAACAGTTATAGGCTGCACAGAAACAATGCATGAATGTACGGGGAACCAATATGATGATACCAGGAAGCCCTGGTAGACCCGTGGCGCCGTCTGTGCCAGATGTTCCATGTCTGCTATGAATACAGCACCCCATCTTGTGTAGTGGGTGTGATCATATGCAGCAAACCAGGGCATCATGCTCTTGAAGGCCGACATGTAAAGCTTCCAGTCACCACATCTCAGTGCCCGTGTGAATGCCAGGAGAATAGACACAAGGTCCATGTATTGTCGCCAGAAGGTAAATGTTGGTTTGTCTTCATTAGCCTTGTCAAACTCAGCAAGGAGATCTTGAACCTCTCCAACTTTCAGAACAAGATCTTCATAGCATGCTGCAGCTGCCTCAATATCTCCACATCGTATGTTTTCAGAGAGTGCGTCTGCCAACTCAAAGCAACTGTTGTCTATTGTGCTATCATTGTCATCCACCCATTGCAGAAAGATTGGCCACAGTATTCTCCAAAGCGCTTCAAATGCAAGTTCGTGTGCACGGGCTACACCGTTCCATCCCTTTCCCTTCATTATGTTTTCAGCTGTGTTCTTTCCGGACAGACCACTTTCCTCAAGAATGTCCCTCAGTCCAGAATCAGCAAGATGGTGTTGAAATGTTCATCTGCACATGAAAGCCACCCAAGAGAATAATAATATCCTCACACTCTTTTTGATGGTGCGAGTGAAGTAACTTTGCAGTAGAGCTGCTCATCAAAGGTTATGATTGTGTACTTTTGTGCTGACACAGCAGTGCCCCTTGTGGTGTGATACTCTTGTGGTATTTATTGATTATTATTTTTTAATGATCATGCTTGCACATAAATTGGATTATATTGCACATTTACCCAAAATTATAGTAGGCAAAAAATTTTTTTTTTTAGGCGAAAATGGTGATCCAATTAATCCATTTAATCCAACATACGAACATGGTTTTTCACAGACTGTTTCAAAATTATAGTCAAAACCGGGGGACTGATGGTCTCCAGAGGCAAAGTGGTGAATTTTGAAAAAGTAACGTGTGTGTGTCAGTGAAGTGAGACCTGATGTAAAGGGTGTTAAGGGGTCTATCTGTGACTAGTGTGAGTGTGGACAAAAGGTAGTCCTTGGGAAATATTCGTGAGGGAGTCTGTGTGCAACGACTCATAACAAATCGGAACAAAAACTATAACAGAGGAACAAGGAATGGACACAAAAACTTGGACCTGACAAAGAAAAAAGTACTAGCAAACGACGGACTGGAATCGGACACAAACCTAATGAGAAAACGGAACGTGAGAACAAAGACAAACGACAACAAACTGGAGACGGACATGCTGATGCGAGTAAAATTAATTCGGACGTGCACCTAGAGGTTGAGACAACAGGGTGGGGTAGACAATATCATAGATTAGAAATCACTGCTAATATTAACAGTATGTAAGTCAAGTGTGATTTGAATGTATGTAGTAGCGGTCTGGGATCACAATTTTTCAATAGTTTCCTTAAAACTAAACAAAATAGCAACCCGAGATACTGGCTGATATGTTTCTGAGTGTGGTGCATAATGGCTAATTGAAATCCTAATATTATAATGGAAATCCTGATGCCAGAGCAGTCAGGATCCTGAGGTTTGTCCCCTCCAGAGGCAAATGCCGTTCATCTCTCTCTACGGTGCCTGTTTGTCTTCGGTTCCCTCAGGTAGTTTCCCTCAGCAGTAGTTTCCCGCATGTCACCCGAGGGTGGTTCGCTCTCTCTGCAGTCATGCCAATCGTTCCCTGCCGGGGCTCCGCTTCAGGGCACTGTGCTGGGTGCCCATATTCCACCAGAGGCATCATGGGACCAGGAAAAGCTTAATCTGCTGTGTCCGGTTAGGGCACTGGATGCATATGTCCACAGAGCTGCCATGTGGAGAAAAGCTGAACAGCTATTTGTATGTTTTGGAGCACCTAGGAAGGGTCTCCCAGCATCCAAGCAGAGGATGAGCAAGTGGGTGGTTGAGGCCATCTCACTTGCTTACGAGTCAGTTGGACAGCCTTCACCATTGGCTGTTAGGGCTCATTCGACCCGGAGTATGGCTGCCTCTAAGGCTTCAGGGATGTCATTCCCTAAATGACATTTGTGATGCGGCAGACTGGTCCTCACCGCACACATTTGTGAGGTTTTATGAACTTGACCTCGGCTCCACTCCAGGGGCACAGGTGTTACTGTGAGTTGTGCACTTCGGCCTCACACAAACGGTCACTTGCTCATATGGCGACGTTGGGATTATTGTTCCCATAGCGACTACGCAGCGCGAGTTCCCTTGAAAGGGAACACCACGGTTATGTATATAACCTTAGTTCCCTGAATAGGGAACGAGACGCTGCGTCACCCTGCCATACTCCCGTCATGCCCGTAAGCGATTTGCTTCAGTTTTCAGAAGCTGAATGAGAGTGTTTTCGGGCTGGCTCTATGGTTCCTGGTCAGTGACATCACAGGGAACCAAGGTTATATACATAACCGAGGCGTTTTCCGTCCTTGGGCGCCATCTAGCTGCGAAAAAATGAATAACACTTTATTTAACTATATGCCACAAAATTTGAACCAGATGCAGCTCACATGTAGGAGAGCATCACCAAAAATATTTTTTTTCTCTGATCTTATTGCCTTCCTGAGTTATTCCATGTTAAACAAAAAAAATAATTAAAAATTATAAAAATATAAATTTTTTCACTGTATGAAAAGAGGTGTATCCGTACTAGGAAACTCCTGTATACACCACTGATTTTCGGACGTATCTACTAGAGTGTATACATCGAATTCCATCAAGTTAGGATACTTCCGTAATGATACCAATTTGGATGTATCCTGGTGAAGGGATATTACTGTGGTACATACAGCCATTTTTTGCCATGCAAGTAATCCACTCAAGAATTTTGTCAGGAGACATTTTCACACCTCAAGAGCCCTTTGCACTTCACACCTTGACACACCTCTGCTGTCCCTATTGGTGTTTTTTCTCAACTTTGATTGGTTGTTTTAAACAAAAACCCACCCAAAACCCTGAAAACTATTGAGACAGCACCCTGTCAATTTCCTGATACTAGTATTTGATTGGTCACGGTTTTCATTTAGCCCAACCCAAGCCCTCATAGCATAGTGACTTGATTGGTTTTGGCCAGCTATGTTTATAAACCTTAATCACCCCACCCACTATACAACCCAACCCCCTCAAAATGGAAAACAGAATGGATTTAGAATTTCTTTTAATTAAAATTAAACCAAACACTTAAAGCATTAAATATATAAAGAAAACTATATAGGACCTGTACAGGGGAAAAAGTACTTTTATAAAATTTAACCAAACACAGCAAACACAAGCAATATTATAACAGTTACAGAATATAAAACTAAATAAATTTAACTTAATATGTACACACAGCAAAGTATTTAAAATTTAACCAAACACAGCAAACACAAAGAATATAAAAAAAATAAGTTGCAGAATATGAAACTAAATAAATCTAACCTAATAAGTATACAGAGTAAGAATAAGACAAAACAGAAGAGAATAAGTGAACAAATGTGCAATTTGTGGTGCAGTTATTAAAACTGCAAAGCCAGTGCAGTTTAAAGTTCAAGAAATGAAGGTCCATCATGTCCATTTCCGTTAGCCTTAACACGCTGATGATGTAAAAGAGTGTAGCACATGTCTGCTTACAATCTGCGCTGAAGCTGCTGACAAAGTTCTGACAGTTGTGGGTTCCTGTGAGATGGAGACCTCACAATCCACACTGGCCTTCCGTCAACAATGGCATCCTCCTCATCAGACATCAGCTCCACCGTTGCAGTCTGCCAAAGCTCTCTCTCTGCATCTGTTTGAACAACCTTGGACCTGGAATCCAGCAACTGTGTTAACCACTAAAAAAACACCCAGAAATGTATCAAACTTAAAACAATAGTTCACTCAACTGTACTCAACTGTCATAATGTACTCACTCTCATGTTCTTCCAGTCTTTTTTTGGCTGCCCTTGTGGTTGCTTTCTCAGTCATTTTAGCATACCGCTTGTGTTCCTCTGAAGTGTGTGGGATCCAGGATGAACGGTCAAAGCCAGAGTAGTTAGTTTTCTAGTATAGGCACACAATGCAGTGTTGGGGGTAACGCATTACAAGTAACTTGAGTTACGTAATCAGATTACTTTTTCAAGTAACTAGTAAAGTAACGCATTACTTTTTCAATTTACAACAAAATATCTAAGTTACTTTTTCAAATAAGTAATGCAAGTTACTTTTTCACATTTATTGACTGACATGTTGTCCCCATGTTGAGAGGAATACAGTGCAGAGATATTGTGTGCGCTGTGTAAGCAATGATGGTTATTGTAGTTCTAGACTAAATGTGAACATGCATTTACTCATCTCACTTGCACGAAATCATTCAGTATTCCTCAAAATGAATAAAAACAGTGAAATGCAATCTCAGAATTTTTGCAAACCTGTAATAATTAACTATATTAAATTACACAAATATACTTTATGTATTTAATCTCAATTATTAACCAATGTCTTTGCTGCTGACCTTCAATTCAACCATACTAATAAGCAAAAAATACTTTAGATTAGATTTAGAAATAAGAACTAGAACTTCCTTCTACTGTATCTTATTCTTCTTAAATCCAGAACGGCAGCACATCTGAAAGATTTGTTTGAGCTGCGCCCTCTACTGTACAGGTGTAAATATGCTTTTCCTTCAGCCTAAGGCTTATTGATTTCACTTTTGGTGTGAAAGGGCCTTTTTGCCAAAATTAGAATGTTTTTGTTGTTATTAAAAAACAAACAAACAAGCAAGCCCAGCCCTGGTGAGAAAAAGTAACGCAAAAGTAAAGTAACGCATTACTTTTCATAAAAAGTAACGAAGTAACGCAATTAGTTACTTTTTTAGGGAGTAACGCAATATTGTAATGCATTACTTTTAAAAGTAACTTTCCCCAACACTGACACAATGTGTTATAATATGTTCATTATGTCCTCAGTTGTATATTGATGTAATACTGTCCTGTGTTATGCATGTGTGTAAGCCACAAGGGGGCACTAAAGTATAAGCTACAGAAGACGCGTTTGCATTATTATGTTTGTCCCGGTTGTTTTACGGTTCTCTCTTACTGAAAAAAGAAAAAGAAGCCGTCTGACCGTGAGACTGATGTGTCGGCAGCTAGAAAAAATAAATATGCCAATAACGGCTAAAGATGACTCATCTCCCGTCCACTTTTTCCTCCGAATGCAACGTTAGCTGCAACAATAGTGTAGTGCAACTCAACACAATGGCTAACCCCCCTCCCAGACCTGGCTATGAAAACAAAGCCAGCACCTCCTGCGAGTCATTAACATATGAAAACCCTTCACACCTCACAGCCACCACTCCTCGCAGCTAGCTGGGAGAATTCCTAGGAAACTTTCACCGATTCCTGTATACATCCACATACATCAGGTTTCTGAAAGTTTTACAGAGTTTACATTCGCATATTACCTTTCCAAGCAGTCTGCCTCATACATTTGGGAAACTTCAAGTTTAGCAAGGATTTCCCATCCCATATTTGTCCGGATACAGCTCTTTTCATGCAGTGTTTGTCTTTTGTCAGCAGTTTTTCAGCCTGAAAATGTCCAAATGTAATGTAATTTATATTTTCTAAAAAGTGTTCTACCAAATGATACCTACCTTTTGACTCTCCTTGCTACAGTTACGGAGTAATGAGTCTTTACTTTTTTGTGTGTCGCTCAGAAAAAAAAAAACTCTAAAAAACCTTCAGGTCTTAAAAGGTTAAGAGACATCTCAAGGCATTATAAGGTATTATCTATAAGGTAACACTAATATAATAAGATAACCTTGTTTGAAATGGGTTTGGCTAAAAGAAAATTTTGGTTTTGTCTTTCAGACAAATGCTCCATATATGTATAAATATATATGTGCTCCGTATATTGTTTCATGATCTGCTTTAACACATTAGGTAAAGTGCTTGGAAACTTATTAACTTGTTTTGTGTTATTGTTTTCTGCCCATAGGTGAAAGGTTCACTTGGAATGAGCATCATAAGTGCTATAACTGCAGGCATTTCCATTATTATACTTTCACTGGATTTGTCCGTAGGACGACTGAACATTTACTGCTATGATTATGACTGTTCCTATTTGGAGGTCAACTATAGGGTATGTTAACTTTTCTATTCACTTCTATTTAGTAATTACTATAAGATCACTGTGTTGTCAGTAGAGTTGTTAAAGTCTAGCTGTAATCTGAAATAACCTGTCCGTTCCCTTTTTTTACTGGCTTTTAATAGAATGATCTAAGAGACTTCCTACTATTATTGATCTTTTACAACATAAGAAGGCATTGATATTACTCATTAATTGTAAACTCAGTCTAGTTTATGTTATATTACCATATGAACCTGTACATTCTGCAATTTCAGCCAGCATACCAGTGTGATTAACTATCATTTATTTGATTAATATTTGTGCTAATCATGAGTGGTTTGTTTGGGTTTGTTTCAGACACTCTTTCTGGGGATATCTGGTGTGACTTTGGTATTCACTCTCCTTGAGTTCATCATCTCCATCTGTCTGTCAGCATTTGCCTGTAAAGCCAACGCCTGCTGTTCTTCTCAGGTGAGTCATGTGTTCAGGTCTAGAAGATGAGTGGCCACTACGGTGTTCTGGGTGCTTGCTAGGACATTGCAGATTGACAGAAAGATGGGTAGTTTTTCAGTTTCAAAAATCAGCACAAAGGCACAAGTTTCCACACCTAAACAGGGGTGAGTTTCCCGAAAGCATCGTTAGTGAACCATGGTCGTTAGTCCCATTGAACTCTATTGGTAACGACGGAACTTGCAACCATAGTTCGCTTTGGGAAACGCACCCCTGTTCAGCAGAATTTTAGACTTTCCCTTTTTCCATTTCCATTTGAAATACAGTTCTGTCTATAAACCTGTAATACTGGAACTGCCAATGTTATTGAATTTATATCACAGTAAGAAGGTATAAAACACTACATGTGCTTTTCTCCAAAGGTGCTGAATGTTCACCATGTTGTAATTCCACAGTCCCATCAGACACATAATCTTAACCAGTCAGAGGTAAGAGAAGCTTGTAGCCCCGGTCTAATTGGACTTTGTGTAAAATGGATACAAATTAGTGTTTAGTGTTGATTATATATATATATATACACACACACACTATGTTCAAGATTAGTATTATCAATAAATAACCTGTGAAGCTGATGGCACACCTGTTTTTTTTGCAGGTTCCTCTGGTCAGCGTCTCTTCCATGCCTCTTCATCCTGCAGAAAATCCCCCACAATACAGTGAATGTTCTGCTCCTAAATATGAACCTTAAAAAGTGAGACAAAACTGTGGTCCTGCTGTTGAGTTTTATGCTTTTACAGTGATTTACTGTCCTGATTTATCTCTGCCAGTGGAGTAAAGTATTTCTTTTTGGATACTTTGTAGTTTTACTGAGTATCGAAGATATTTGCAACTTTTATTCTCTGCTTGACTACATTTTTGAAATGTACATTTTACTCCAATACATTTGAGTAATGCAGTTACACATATTTTGCATGGCACCTAACTTTTTCTGCAGCAGTTTGTTTCTGCTATAGAGAAGCGATATCGCCATCTACAGGGCATTGAAGGTACAGTACTATATATTGTGCATTTTGCCTTTACTCACCCAAACTAGTCAAGAAAGTTACTTTAGGTGAATGTGAGAGCATTAGCAGGTAGTTGCTGAATTGCAGGTGTTTAAGAGACGAGGTCATGACCGCACTGGTGATGAGGCAGAAACCAGCACATCCAGTGCAAGAAGGCTTTGACTAATTAATTTTTTTCTTTATTTTATTTATCCTTTATATCGAAGAGACATGGCCTTTTTGTGAAGTTGAGGTTAACTGAGACTTGAGAGTTTGTAGACGTTTAAGAGGCTGTTGTGTTGACCTTGATTTATTGCAATATTGAGGTGTTCAGTTTTATTTTGACTTGAGAAAATAAACATGATATCTCATTTTACAAATCATTTGTTTCTTATTTTCACTGGCATGTCTTTAAGGTGTTGAGGACAAGTGCATCTTTGAGCCTACATTCAGTATGAGTAAAATACTTAAGTACTGTTAAAATCAGATCTTAGAGGCCTTAGTTCAATTAGGACATTTAAGTGCTTTTATAAACGTTCATTAGAAAGAAAAAAAAACATTACTGGTGTACATCTTGAGATAAAACAATGGCACTGTTAGTGCAAGTTACTTTGAGTTAAAAAAGCTCAAAAATACATTTTAGTCTAGGACTAGCTTAAAGGATTAGTTCACTTTCAAATTAAAATTTTCTGATAACTTACTCACCCCCATGTCATCCAAGATGTTCATGTCTTTCTTTCTTCAGTCGAAAAGAAATTAAGATTTTTGATGAAAACATTCCAGGATTATTCTCCTTATAATGGACTTCAATGGCCTCAAACAGTTGAAGGTCAAAATAACAGTTTTCAGTGCAGCTTCAAAGGTCTTTAAACGATGCAAGACGAGGAATAAGGGTCTTATCTAGAGAAACGATCGGTCATTTTCTAAAAATCTCATCTTGAACTAGCTCTCTTCTTCTTCTTCTCTATTAGAATTCCAGCAGTGTAGACACTGCTAAGAGTATTACTGCCCTCCACAGGTCAAAGTTTGAACTAATTGTTATATACTTGCACTAGCATATTGTTTATGACAATTTAGTTCAAACCTGTAGAAGGCAGTCAAAAACTTTCATTTCTTTTCGACTGAAGAAAGAAGGACATGGACATCTTGGATGACATGGAGGAGAGTAAATAATCAGGATATTTTTATTTGAAAGTGGACTAATCCTTTAAGCCTTGTCTGTGAAACTGGGGGTAAGATTTTTACTCAAATTGTATTGGAATTGGTTACTTGTAATGGAGTCATTTTCACTGTAAGGTATCTGTACTTTTACGTGTTCGGGTTCTTTTCACACCTCTGATCTCTGCTTTCCATTCACTAAAAAGAGAACATGAATGTAATCACTGGATCAAATAGTAAATACAGATTTCTTAGTCACTTATGTGTAACCAATTATTACAATTACTAGTTCACAATTTTCTTTACATCAACAATGCTGCCTAATCATCAGTGTAACTCACTCTTTTTTACTTTATTGAATATAATTGATACAAACTGAATGTTTAAAACTTGCAAATAAAAAGGAAATATTAAAATTATTCTTCAAAGTCTCAGTCCTCTGTGTCTCCTTCAGCAGACTTCCTGTTTTGGGATTGGAAAAACTCCAGCTTGCCTCAACAGACCTGCCTTGAAGTTTGTAGTATGCCCAGTAAGAGTTTGATTAGCAGGTTCAGGTGTGTTTAATTGGGGTTGGCGTTAAGCTCGGTGGGACAGTGGCCCTCAAAGAGCAGGATTGGACACCCTTGAATTGTGCAATCATCAGTATCTTTGTTGTTCGTTTTTTTTTTTTTTTTGTGTGTGTGTGTGTGTGTGTGTTAAAGGGGTCATCAAATTGTTCTTGATATTTACACATCAGAACTCAAAACTTTACTCCTCATTCTGCATTTGTCCAGTTGGTTGGGGAAGAGAATAGCCTACTGGATACTGGAACTGTCTGCCAATGTTATTGAATTTATATTGCAGTAAGAAGGTATAAAAAACTACATGTGTATTTTTCCAAAGGTGCTGAATGTTCACTATGTTGTAATTCCACAGCCTTATCACTCCCGGAACGAACGCAGCGCCAGTTCCATTTTTTCCGCAAGTAGAAGCGTAAGGGAAGTAATAGGGAAGGCGTAGGACATACAGTACAAGCTTTTTGAAGAATACGAAAGTGCGGTTTTGGCGGAACCACTTGGAAGGTGATCATTTGTTTATATAAAGCATATGCATTCAATTTTTTTGGAAAATGACTGATCATCTCTCTAGATAAGACCCTTATTTCTCGTCTGGTATTAAAGTCCTTTGAAGCTGCACTGAAACTGTAACTTTGACCTTCAACCGTTTGGGCTCCATTGAAGTCCACTATAAGGAGAATAATCCTGGAATGTTTTCATCAAAAACCTTCATTTCTTTTCGACTGAAGAAAGAAGGACATGAACATCTTGGATGACATGGGGGTGAGTAAATTATAAGGGAAATTTTAATTTGAAAGTGAAATAATCCTTTAATAAAACTTGTGCACAATACATATTTGGTTCCGACTCCCCGTTTGTGAATAAATTGGCTCTTAAATGATTTAGATCTTATTACCAGCTCTAAGCACTGTAAATTCTAAGAAAGAATTTTTCTTCTATGGCCAAGAAAAATACCCTTCTCTTAGAATTAATTAATAATCAATACTGACTGTTCACAGAATTAACTGATTGATTGTAATTTTAATGTGGCTACATCAAGTTAATCTGATTAACTGATTCAAATGTTCATAATCATAATTAATAATCATTTGTTATGAATAATTATTGATATTTCCCCTTTGAGTTACTTCGCTACAGTAGCCTGGATTTCAAACAAATATGCATTTTGCCTTACAAAAAATAGGAACTTTAATAGTTGATTTAAAAAAATATACTAAGGTTCAAGTATATGTCGTCATAAAGTAGCTTATACTAACATCAATGTACTAATAGTATATTTTTAACTAAATTGGCCCACTTTTTATAAAGTGTATAAAGTATACTTTAAGTGCAACACTAACTTTTACAAGTTTACAACTATGTTTCTCATTTGTACTGCAAGTGAACACTGTTTCTATTTAGGTATTAATTTCAATGCTTAAAATATCCCTTTAACTATACTTTAAGTTGCCAGTCAGTGCGATGTACACTACCAGTGGACACAAAAATCCACATACTCAGAATTAGGAGCATACCAGTTTTCATTAAAAATCAATATTTTCAAACATTTTTTTATAGGGCAGTATGTACAACAGTGTGAAAACAATGGCGACTCAATCAAAAGAGTAAGCACAACTTACAATAAAGAATACTTGCAATTCTTAATTACACTTTCAGTATATCAAACCATTGGGACAAGTGTAACCCAAAAATACTTTACTGTCTGTATAATTCAAGACTTGAGTGTAATTTTAAGTATATTTCTGACATAAATTAGACTGAAATTTTTAAATGTAGTGTACTACTGGCACACTTACATATAAAAATTATTTTTGCAAGGGTACTCTTTAACAAAGAACACAAATAGGGTCTCACATTTCATATGTATCCAGTGTGTAAGTGTGATGTTTTATTACACTGATCACAACTGAATTGTCTTTCTCCAGAGTGAATGCACAGATTATTGCTGAAGTTTACTCCTTTTTCTAACACTGAGGAAAATGGCAATTTCTTTCAAGAATGAGTTGGCAAATGCCGTTTCAGGTCTGTGTGATATGTGAAACACATCTCACACTGAAGACACTTGTAAGGCTTCTCTCCAGTGTGAACTCTCATGTGAGTCTTAAGGTTTCCTTTAGATACGAAACTCTTTCCACACTCTTGGCAGGTGAAAGGCTTCTCTCCAGTGTGGAATCTCATGTGAACCTCACGGCTTGATCTGTTTGTGAAACTCCTTCCACACAGTTGACATTTAAAACAGTTTTCTCCTGAATGAATCCTCTTATGATAAGTAAGGTTTTCCTTATATCTGAAACTCTTTCCACACTGATCACAAACAAACGGCCTCTCTCCAGTGTGAATTGTCATGTGAGTCTTAAAAGTGTCTTTTCTTGAGAAGCTCTTCCCACACACTTTGCAGGTGAAAAGCTGCTCTCCAGTGTGATATCTCATGTGGGTCTTAAGAAGTCTGTTTAGTGAGAAACTCTTCCAACACCGTTTGCAGGTGTAAGGCTTCTCTCCAGTATGAACTGTCAAGTGGGCAATAAGGTTTTTTTTCTGTTTAAAACCATTTCCACACTGAGAGCAAATGAACGGCCTCTCTTCGGTGTGAACTCTCATGTGAGTTTTAAGATTTCCTTTTAGTGAGAAACTCTTTCCACACTGTTGACAGGGGAAAGGCTTCTCTCCGGTGTGAACTCTCATGTGGGCTTTAAGGTTTTTTTTCTGTGTAAATCTCTTTCCACATTGAGAGCACATGAAAGGCTTCTCTCCAGTGTGAACTCTCATGTGGACTCTAGGGTTTCTAGTTCCTGTTTTACGAGTCTGTGAGTAAATACTTTTTTTTCCTCCAGTACTGAAATCATGACATTTCTCATACTGACTTTTCTCTTCTATTTCATTAAATTCTTGATTCTCCTCTTTCACTGCCATCAGGTCTAGGGTAAAAAGAAACAAAAACAACAGTATAATGGCACAAAGCAACAGACATGTAAAACATCAAATCCCAACAACATGTATGCTAGACCCTAAACCCACTAAACAACTAAAAAACGTGTAACCTCTCAGAACCTCTTGTCAATTTTGTTCATTCTTTGCTTTCTTTAGGACAAAATAGTCCCAAAATACTTTCAAGCTCACAGTTATCAAACCCCTTATAAAAACCCACAGTAGAGCACTGGATTGGGATCCCGTGGGTCCCATGCAACACAAATTTTGCGGGAGCAGGCAGTTTTACCTTTGCTGCAGTTGGGAGTGGGAGGTCAAAGATTTACTGCAGGTAACGGTATTTAACAAGAAGAATGGAGTCAACAAATGTTCAAAAAAATGTTTAAAGTAAGTTTTTACTATACAAAACCAAAATATATTGGGACAAATTTTTCAGTTGTTAATGATTTTTTTTTTTTTACTTTGTACATTGAAACAAATATACAAAAGTATTGCTACACAATAGACTCAAACAGGGCACCTCTGGGTTGAAGCGACATCTCTGATCCATTCTTCCAGGTTAAAGTAAGCTTTCCTTCAAAGATAAAGCACTTCTTCCTTTTAAGATACTACCAAGAAATCAGTTATTGTTATTTTTCAATTATAAGTGTGCGTTGTTGCAAATACATTGTAAATTCATGTTTGCAGCCAAATATTAGGGATGTTTTGTAGCCTATCAAAAGCAGAGAGAGTTTTATTTGGCTAATAAAATAGGCCAAAGTTATTTGCCATTTTAGTGCAGTTGTCATTGCATCGCACTCAACATTTCAAAATGGAAAACACCTGTTGCGTGTCCATCCATGAAGCCCTATACAATCACAACTATCAGGCCAGGGTTCCAGGGAAGCCTGACCCCTTCCTATATAAAACAGCAGGTCTGGTCAAAAATTCCATTCTACATCTCTTCACTCGCGGCATCCAAGCTACGAGCCCTTTTTTCAATACACTCAGTGTTACTCTGGCAAGACTAAACTGTCTCAAAAAACACAAACTGTAAAAACCATTAAGTTTAGTGAAACATTTTGTCAAACAAATAAAATGGACAAAAAAACAAAAATAACTTAATAGAAGAAAATGTTCAAGTGGTAAGTCTAACAAATCCAGAGCACCTTCTCTCACTTTTCCCGGGGGATGTGGATTCACTATTGCAGCTAGGGATCCGCACGCAGTATGCCCGGCGTGTCTGGGCCGAGAGCATGTCCAAGCAGACAGATCTTATTTTGTGCTCTCACACTATCTAGCTCAATCCACAGTGAGAAATTTGGGTCTGGCAGTAGTTGGTAAAAGAGGATTTTGAGCCTTGTTCTTTTCCACCATAGTGGACAAATTCAGCCACTTCATCAATCAGCCGGTAAACCCTAAAGGTCTGTTTGGGCCGGCTGTCGCTACAATGCAACAGCTGTTCAAGGCGAAGAAGAGGGAACATGAAGCCAACCGTTTGTGCCTTGCAGAGCCCCCATACCAATGCAATGACAGGCAACTTGTCATAATGTTTTTACACATTTTGGCAGGGCCTGAGGAGGGGAAATACATTCTCGTGTGGGGAGTTTAGTACATCCAGGATAAACAGTCTCCTAGCGAAGAAAGTCCTTTGATCAGATGGCAGCAGCCCTGCCCCCTACCCCTTCCCCGGCGAACGGCGAGAGAAACAGCGGCTTAAACCCTGATCTTTTTCTCACATCGTCTCTGCAAATCCCCTGGAGAACAATGATGAGCATCAAAAGCACTCACCAGCCACTGCACACACACCACTGGGTTGTGTAGAGAGTGTCAAAAGATAAAAACATAAAAGACTTATCAGTACACAGACAATTGGGTGAAATGCACAAAATCCCAGTGGTTAAGCACAATCCAAATGAGATGCAGATTGCAATTTGCAAGAAAACCTTGGGTTTCTCAGGGATAATACAGTTAAAAAAGCAAAGAGCGAATGCAACCATTTTGAAGGAAGAGATCAATTCAGTTCTTCTCAAAGAGCAATTCAGGTACCAGCAGAGGAATCAAAGAAGGGGTTGTTTAGCCGGTACTTTCTTATTCCAAAGAAAGGGGGAGGCTAATGCAGAGTCTTAAGTTTTTCTCAGTACGCTTTGGTGCATTTCTCACATCACTATTTACATTTGAAACAGTTAGTTCAACCTCCACAACATTTAGTCATTTGTGCACATCATAGAGCATTTCTCATTCCTTCGAACAAATTGCAAATGCTTTTGGACATGCACAATTGCTTTCATCAACTCTCTGCTGTTTTATAACATTATCATTTGTTATGTCATGCATCAAAATTAACTATACTTGTAATGCTGAATAGTCATTCATATAAAACTAATAGTCCTCATTTCATTGCTTGAGTCATTACATACAAAAATGTTGAACTAGTTGTCAAAATCTGTCAAGCAAATTTTACAATTTTTTAAAAATCTTTTTTTCCTGAAAATGTCTCTAAATTGAACAATTTCTCTCAAGTGAATCTCAACTTTCACTGATGAGAAGGGGTGTGTGAAGCATTAGTTGCAACCAATGATAAGCCACTTCTCTACAATCACTGTCAGAGCTGAATCCCATAAACCCCCACTTTACAAGCATATACGAACCAAGCAGGACATAGTGTGTACCATTTCTACAATACTGTGACACAGAAATGCAAGGTCATCCCTGTGGAAGAGGGGTAAGGGTGCGGGGAAGAAGGGGAAGGGGACAAAACAGGGGAAGAGGAAGAAGAGGCCAATAGGCAGATCCCTGATGAAATCAGGGCTACAATTGTGGATCATGTTGTCAATCACGGCCTCACAATGGCTGAGGCTGGTCGAAGGATGCAGCCAAATGTTGGGAGAACCACTGTAAATTCAATTATCCAAACATTTCGTTGGGAGAACAGGTGTGTATAAATTCAGCACTAAACAATCTGCACTGCACTACTGTCATCGTGTCATACATGAAGCTTGCAGTGGGACAAGAACTTGTCACTGTACATTTTACATTTAGACGTACAGCTTTACTGCATCACACATTTAGTGAATTGTAGTGTACAGTAGTGTTACAGTAAAGATTTGCCATATGTACTGCAATATTGTTTACAGTTGTGCACAGCTTACCCAAAGGTTAATGCTTGAACAAATGAATTGAAAAGAGCCAGAAAAATGTGAAACAACATATTCAGTGTCTTGTACTCAGTTACACTAATACAGTAATGTGTACACTGATTTTTCAAATGGCTGTGCTGCATAGTGCTGTCTTGAGCAGGTAGTGTCACCAAGATTGATTTTTTGCACTTTCCCCAGGTTTAACTTGAACTCAGTAACTTACCTGGCAACCCCTGTCGGAGCAGAGAAGGGAAATTTTATGTAACTGTGTGAATAAGTTTTGTCTTGGGGAAAAACAGTCTTCTTTCGACTGTTTATAAGTGGGACTCATGGCTTCAGTCATAGCAGTACTGCCTTTGGCCTG
Source organism: Megalobrama amblycephala (assembly GCF_018812025.1). Taxonomy (NCBI): domain Eukaryota; kingdom Metazoa; phylum Chordata; class Actinopteri; order Cypriniformes; family Xenocyprididae; genus Megalobrama; species Megalobrama amblycephala. Next base: position 46,802,536 of record NC_063057.1, on the reverse strand, counting down.
CTCTTCATGAGAGATTCTCTGAAATTAAGTACCTCCAGACACCTACAATGGGAATGGTTTCAGACTGCAAAGTGGTCACCTCAGACACATCCTCACAAGGTTGGGAAGCGATTATTGAGAGAAGCCCCATGAATGTGGTATAGACTGTACCAGTCAAAGTAATGCATGTAATTTGTCTGGAGCTCCTTGCAGTGTCTTTGGCCTTCAAACACTTCCTCCCACAAATAAAGGGTTGTCATGTATTAGTCAGATCAGACAACACAATAGTGAGTGCTTATATAAACAGGCAAGTGGGCATTCAATCAAATCAGAGGTGGATTTGTTAGCCTTAGAGAACACACCTTTCCCCTGTTCTTCTCAATGAAGAAGGCAAATGCACCACTAGGTATGGATGCATTAGCACATCCCTGGCCAGAGACCCAGTTATGTTTTTTCCCCACACATAAGCCTCATCCTTCCCACTCAGTCCAGAATCAGGTCACAGAGGGTACTCTTAATAACTCCATTATAGCTGGGAAGGCCTTGAAGAGCAGAGATAGTTCAACTGCTATATTCACATCCATGGCATCTTCCTCAACACAGAGACCTCAGAGACAGAGACCCTGGTAGGAAAGAGGAGTTTCAATCATTTAGAAAGTCGGACTCTCTGGGTCTGGTTCATGAAAGATCTAACCTGAACTCCTTGGCCCTGCCCCAGAGTTTGATCTTTATGATCCACAGTGTTAGAGCACAATCCATCAGATCTCTATATGAGGCAAAGTGGGGACGGTTTGAGACATGGTGTCAGGAAAGGCAAAAGATACAGTTTCTTTCCTCAGTTCTGGACATTCAAACATTCCTTCAGGAGATACATTATATGCTATTATATAAAATTAAATAAAGAAGAGGGGGCCTGCTGGACCCTACAAAAAAAAAATCCAGGTGCCCTGAATATAGGTTGTGAGATGACTCTCACCAGAGAGCCCATTTATCTTATGCCATTTTGGGCATGACAGGTGTGATTGTATAGGACTTTATGGATAGCAACGCAAGAGGCGTTTCCCATAGTGAGATGTCTCCCTCAGAGAACCAAGAACTTTTTGTTTACTTTGGTTGTTTACTTTGGCTTTTTTTTTTTTTTCCTCTATTTCGCAGAGCTAGCATAGCCCTGTTCATGGATGACATTTCACTCTTGAGTTAAGGGGAACAAGAAATAAAATAGAGTATTTTTGTACCTGCAACAGCAAATTATTGCACAGAAATTTTAAGCAAATGAGTTTAAGTTTGCTTGTTACATTTTGATTTACTCATTTAATAATTTACTTAATTTTATTATCATGGGAACTGTATGAAATGTGAATCATTGTCTATCCTTTTGCGAGCAACTGGTGATAAATTAAAATTGCCACATCACAATATTGAAAATATTTCCATTTTAAATCAAGCCAGAGGATATCACCAAAGCTGTGCAAACTTTTGTGCAAGTTTTTCAGGTGCAGAAGTCAAATATTCACTACAGAAACAAAGTAAAAACTGGCTGAGCTTTTGGCATCTGACGCTGCACTAACGTATATTGCATATCCAAATTTATTTTCTTAATATTTCTCTTGTGGCCCAAAGTGAAAAAAAAAACAAAAGTATTTTTGTGAATCAAGAAGTATTTTGTGTTAAACAAGTTTTTGAATTTTTTAATTGAGAAATAAGCTAATTTAGCTAATATTTTATCATGCTCACAGTGCGTTGGTTATGTGCAGATGCGCTATGAAAATATTGTGGTGCAAATGAATTGTAATACCAATTTAATAATAAAATAATATATTTTCATAATATAGATACAATATATACAATTAAGTGATAGAAATTCATGTTTTTCTAGAAATTAATGTTTTTCATCATTTTACATTCAGAAGTAGATGGTGTTTAAAGTTACACAGTTGTTGTGTTTTTGCCAATTCTTTATTATTTTTCCTAGTTTAATTTGACATCATTAATTTTGTCCCGAATTGCATGTAGTAAATAAAGAGATCATGATGCAGAATGACCAGAGAAAGACTTTGAGAATGAAACCAACCTGTTTGTTCCTCAGTATCTTCATGTTTCACACTGAATGTTTCTTCAATCTTTACGTCTTCACTTTCCTCTTTAGTAAACTCTATCTTTGTTTGTTCCTCAGTTTCTTCATGTTTTACTCTGAATGATTCGACAACCCTCAAGTCTTCACTCTCCTCTTTAATAAACGCCGCCTTTGTTTGTTCCTCATATCTTCATGTTTGACTCTGAATGTTTCTTCAATCTTCACGTCTTCACTCTCCTCTTTAATAAACTCCATCTTTATAATAGTGTGTCACGTGGATCTCAGTCGCTTCACCAGGATTTTCTCTGTGTGTTTGGACACTCTGTCATGATCAAGATAAAAAAATCTTTGTTTGTCTGTTTAAAATTAGAAAAATAACAGAAAGAAAAACACATCCAAACTAATTCTCGGAGTGTGTCTCAATCTGATCTAGTTCAGTGCACTGGTAAGAGAGTCAGTCATAGTGAGTAAAAAAAAAAAACAACTTGGGTAAAGTTGGTTTTATATTCGCACATTCGGACTTCTGATAAATTCAGACTTTCCAATAAATGTGCAATAAATTAATGTTTGCAAATTTTAAGCAGCGACATGATATTGACAACCAACGATTGTCAACTTACAACATTTTTCACAGTCGATCAAAATAGGCAAGTATTGTTTTAATGGCATATTTACTGAATGTCCACTGAATGTCCAATGTAGTGTGATTAACAAGGCTATTGAATACGGATGTCCGAATGTGCGAGTATAAAACCAACTTTACCCAAGTAAAAAAACAGCATTACAATTACTAAAATAATCTTAATATTAAGTTATTCTGATATTATATATTTGGCATTAAAACTCTTTATATTCATATGAATTACACTTCAATGACAACATTTGTATTTTTAGTAGTCATTAAATGTGTTTGTTCTCTAGTATTTAGTTCAGTTTCTCTTTCATTACACGTCGGGGACCAAACAATTTGTTTATAATGTACTGCTTCACTATATAGGGAGCGAAATGAGACGCACCTCACGTTTACGCACACATACTGTTTCAGTAGTTATTAAAAACATTGCGTATTAATGATTAACTGATTTTACAGTTCTCTTTATAATTGTCTTGACGGGTTTTATTAGTTTAAACACTTTAAATGATTAAAAACACAAACCTTTCTTCAGCAGAATCACAGACGCAGGAGCGCGGCGCACCATTGTGACGTCACGTCAGCACACCAAAATAAAAGTCCCGTTTTCACGGTAAAAAAAATAATTATAGAAATGTACATACAGAAAACACATTAAAATGACAAGATAAATGATTGATTCGAGGGGTAAATCGATCAATGCTTTTGAGATTTTTTTTCTTCTAGCTTATATCTAAATGTTAGCAAGTGTAAACATAAGGTACCTGAAACATAAACCTTTGTAAAAACAGATATTCTGGAGGTTTGAATTGCTGGGGTCCAATTAACCCCATTGGGAAAAAATGTTTGTAAATTTAAGGTTAACAGAAGGGTTCACATAGTTCTTCTAGATGGTAATAAGCATGCAAGATGATTGTCCAGACTAAACTTTTTATTTTATTTTATTTTATAAGTTGAATGGTGCAAAAATTGCAAAGTGCGTGTATTAAAATCTAAACACGAACAGACGTTTTAGCAGAGTTTGAATTATTCTTCTAGCTCTACGCAATTAAAGCAAAAGGATTTTTTTTTTTTAATTCTTTTGGAGCACAACATTTTTTTTAGTTGACATTTTCTAAATTTTCTAATCTGATTTATATGTCCCAGACTTATCTTTAATAAAAGTGTCCCTTACGGGGCTCTGTAGAATGTGTTGTTAATTTTACTTGCCTTTCCGAATAAATTATTCAGCTTGAGGCACATCCCTTAATCAATACATTTGTTTTGCATTATTATTGTTATTTTCAAAGTGTTTTTTTTTTTTCTTTTTTAAAAATGACTTTGTTAACATTATTTAGCTCTAACCTAAGTAAACTTTTTGATAAAGAGAACTTTATAACTCTGAAACTAAAATGAAAAAATATAGTTTTTGCTCAGTACTAACTAAAATGCACATGACTTGCTGTTGTTTCCGAACAAAGGAAAAAAAATATGCATATCGGTCAAAATGTGTTATCAGCAAAAGTCCAATATTGTGCATCCCTAGTGCTGATGTATCTGATGTATGAAATTACAAATACTTTTAAATGTATGCAACTTTTTTCTACTCTTTCCAGTGTGTTAATCTAGTTTAAGAATACATATTGAGCTGATTCTTTATCCTGCTTGAGCAATAATGTGACATTTTTCCATTCTTATGACAAGTGCAACAAGTCATTTGCATGTGAAAGTAGAAACACATGCAATTCAGACGAAACTTGATGGTTAAAACATGCACTCTAACTATCCTCATTAAATGTGTCTGAGGGTCCGACATCATCACTCGTGGCTAGCGCACTCATGAGCAGCAGGCTGTGTAATATGAGTTTAATCTTTTTTTTTTTTTTTTCACTTAGATTATGGCCATTTGATTTATAGCAGTGTCTGTCAACAAACTAAATGATTCAAAACAGTTTTGAGAAGGTGCTTCAAAGGTTTTCAGCCATGTGTTATTAGGCTATTACTACTATTACTATTTTGTGTCCTGCAATAAACATTTACACAAACTCAATCACCTGTTTTCCCCAAAACATATTAGTTTATTCCATGCACATCACAATGTAATTATAGAAAAAGTGACTTTAACTTACTTCAGCCCACTGTAGTACAGATGTTTGATTCTCAAAGAAAATGGCAAAATTCTGATCCCCGGTCCAAAAATATTGATACAATAAACAGTAGGGCTGTAGTCAAGTCCACCTTTGTCGAGTCCAAGTCAAGTCCAAGTCCAAAAGGTTCGAGTCCAAGTCAAGTCCGAGTCCAAATGAGACAGTCAAGACAGAGACAGAAAAAAACAATCCTCTTCAAGACCTTCGTACATAACTATTGATCATTTATGTGATGTGAGAGACAGCATATCTTAGATTCTAAAATAATAATTTTACATTTACATTTTTAAATTCTCTACAACTGCGGTTCCCAAACATTTTACAGTCGCGTACACCCTGAGGCATTTAGCACTGACCCTTCTGCATACCCCCTCTTTTCCACTTAGACTGCTGCAGTCCAAACCTTTTCCATTAAGGGACAATATTTTCCCCTTTAAACTGATTGCGCATTACAGTGCTTTTTTTACCTCTATAAATACCTTTATAAAATAAATTAATGTTTTATGAGTCGCAGTTCTGCTGTGGCTTTCGTTTGAACTAGAGATGCGCTGATTTCAATTTTCTTGGCCGATTCTGATTTCTGATTTTTGGATAGTGTGATCTGCCGATACCTACTTTTGCCGATTCTGATTTTTTCTTTCTAAGAACTATAATTGACAGCATATACAAACAAAAATCTACCTTTCTTCAACGCAAAGTTTTATTTTAAAACTCAGTAATAAAATAAGAACAAATAAAAAAAATTCCAAACAGCAAATAAATGCAATAGAATAGAGAGCTATGAAACTAAGTTTTTTCAGGTTAAGTAGGTTTCTATTTAGATAAGAAATACTACAGAAATTAAAGTAATCAAATGTAAAATAATACATCCACGTTGGTTACCTTAATTTCTGTATTTTTTATTGTAAATATTAAATACAGACTTATTCTTACCATTAAAGTTAAAAACGTATTCAGTCAAGAGCAGAAAGTGATTTTCTTTGTCTTTTGTTCTTTAAATAACATGACAGACAGCAGCAGGAATATTGGACTGCTGTCCCTTTAAGAGTTTATGAATGGACCCAATACTGTTACACAACATGCGTTCTCTTAGCTATTTAACGATCCAAAACTGACTGTTTATCTGAATAATTGCCAAGACGAGCATTTTGACATAATTTTGTATGTATTTGATCTTTTAAGCACAGTAAGCCACTCATTTTGGTAATTGTGACTCTGTTTGACTTCTGTCTCTGTTTGAGACTGAGCGTGGCTTATTCGCTCCACTGATCAGCGGTAATCAGTGGCGCGCGCGCACTTTCAGTGTGAGCGCAAAACCTGCGGGAACCGGAGCGAATGAGACGAGTGAGTGAGAGAGAGAGAGAGAGAGAGAGAGAGAGAGAGAGAGGAGGCGCCCGCGCGAGTGTGTGTCACTTCACCGTGAGAGAAGAGAGCGAGAATGCGCAGCTGACGTTACTGCCTGTGCCGCTGGTAACAAAAAAGATCGGCTCGGAATCAGTAAGAAGTGAGACTGAAAAGCTGGACTCGGTCGAGACCAACTAGAACTTGTGGCGAGACCAATGACCAAGTCCGAGACAAGTCCGAGTGCAAATATCACAGAGTCCGAGACGAGTCCAAGACAACAGAAAAACGTCTCGAGTCCGGACTCGAGTACTACAGCACTACTAAACAGAAATGATTGCTACAGACAACCAGCTCTTTACAGCAGTTTCAGATATTGACTTCCAACACTTGCTGACAACAAGTCTAAGATACCCAGGTTCGAGAACCGCACAGAGCGGGGCGAGTAGAACCTGGGTAGAGGGGTTAAATTGGTGCCATGACCCGGATGGGAGTGAGGTTTAGGGGGTGAGTGTAACGGAGGCCAGCTATTAGTCGCTGTGTGAGTAAACCTCACTCTGGTCTCAAGAGATGCTCTAGCGACTGATGTTAGAGGTTGCAGCCTTTAGCCTCCTCGTTAGAGCGTCTGACTCTAGGAGTTTTTCTCAGGGGGTTTAAAGCAAGATCAGATAATCTGGGTTGATATATTTTACATTTATTAATAAACCAACATTTATCAATTTTACATGACAAATTATTTTATTGAATAACATTTTTAATAAATCTTGTGTGTGATTCATTTTAATGAAAGGTAATTTTGATAGTAATAATAAAAAAAAATTAATGTGACACAACAATAAGAACTGAATGATTGTGATTTCCATCAACACAAACAGATCTTGAGAAAAGCATCATGACTCACAAACACACACTGATCTTACTAGGGGTGACCCTGAAGAGTCGACGATTCAAAGCTTCGATAGGAGGAGGTCGATTCGACTATCAATCTCACAGTCGAATCTTCGCAGAGGTGTTATGAAACGAGATGGGGGTGCTCAATATCTGATTTTACATAGATGTACCAGTTCTCTCCCAATAGGTTAATACACAGCCTATTATGTTAATGCTGTAAATAAAAATGTAAAAAGAAAGAAGCTTTTAATAAATATTTTTAATGTGCGTGAATAAATCCAACCACCCCTGTGACAGATTTAAGTTTCACTTCCATGATCCGTGACCGACAGAGGAGCATCTTGGCGGCAGGGATTAAATCTTTAACAGTGTCTGGGATAAGAAAATCTAAAGTGTAGAATTGGATGCACTTTGAAATGGTAAAAGAAAAATGTATGATGCAAGTTGTGCCAACAGCTTATGTCCTAGTACTCAACAATGACAAACACTGCGGCGCGCTTCTGCCGGACCAACGTTATTGCGCTATTTGAAAAGACCCAAACGGACACAGGCAGATCGCGTGAAAGACTGGATTTTTCTCTCTCAATCAGGTAGGGTACAAGTGATTTCAAAACATTTCAGCCAGTTCTAATTAGATTTTTGAATGCTGTGAATGTTTAGCTAAAAAGACTGCCACTCCAGTTTAGCATTTATTGTCTCTGCAGTTAAAAAGACAAAAGTTGACAATTCTGGCTATACTTTCGTTTTTTTAATAATTTCTTTAACTTTAATTTATTTATTAATCACTCTGGGTTATCTAATTTAACTATTTGTGGCTTAATGTGTTTTGAATATATGTTCCCTGGCATTTTAGGCATTTTGCACTTGATTATGACATTCATTTTTTAAATTATTTTAATTTATTAGAACGGTATATTCTGTTCTAATTCAATTCTGTAAATTAATGTTTTTAATTTTTTTTTCTCGGTGCATCGATGTTGCACTGTAGATTAGTTAAAGCTTGCTTGCACAGGTAATTTAGCCGATTTAATTTGATTGCTGACATGTGAAATGCATATCTATCAAATACAGTGTGGCCTTTCTGCAGTTATTTATATATATATTTAAGGTTTATTGATCCAAAATGTTTTTATTCATTTTCTTCTATATCTTTGTGTGGTGTTCTGTACATCGTGGCTGTGAATGTTTATCCACATTGCCTTTCATTTCAGTTTAAGAAAGATAAAAATCATTGTCAGTTTCATCTATCACTTAATAGGCAGTTTGGTTGCTTTATTAGAAAGTTGTTTCTATGTGTTGAGTGTAAGAGAAAACAAAAGTTAAGGTGCAGGTGTAGGCCTTACTTTATTTTCTGCGCCCCTCTCCATCTCGTGCACAGTTGAGCACGCGAACCTTTCAAAGTAGCCGATACTCCTTTGGCCTTGAGCGCGGAAAGAGTTTGTGCGCACTATCTAGTGGACTGCTGTTTTTCAAGCCCCCCCAATCTGATTCGAATCTGATTCGACTATGTAAATCCGTTGTCGGGACACTCCTAGATCGTACTGTCTATATGAGGATTCATTACGCACATTTATTCTGACGTTAGTTCACTGACAGAAGTTCAACTGTAATAATAATATAATGAAGAGAAAATAAGAGAATCTATAACATCTCACTGTTACTGATCTATCATGTAACTCAAAGCATTATGGGTAGAATCTCTCTACAGTCTATTCTGATTTATCAACACAGTTTCACTGATGATCCAACATTAACCCTAAACCCAGGATAGAGCGGTTGAGTGAATGTGGTCTGGACTGTGTGGATGAGGATCATTGTGTCTCCAGAGACGCTGTAGAAGGACAGAGTTCCTGCACTGTGATCCACATACACTCCTACTCTACTGCTGCTGGGCTCTACAGGAAGTTTAGTCTTTCTGTTATTGTGCATGAATGAGTAACTGGAGGGAGAGCAGTTCAAACTCCAGGACTGATCATTATATCCAAAAAAACACTCCTCACCCCGTCTCTTCCTGCTGATGCCTTATATGACACTGATATATACACACCATGTTTTCCACTCCACTCAATCTCCCAGTAACAGCGTCGATCACGCACACTCTCTCTACACAACACCTGACATATATCAAATCTGTCTGGATGCTCAGGATACGGCTGGACTGTGGCAGTGACAGTAATCACTCTGTTCCTCTCAGTCAGACGGAGGTATTTATGTGCTGTGTTCAGATCCAGAGTGAGCTGATGGGAATCTGATGGAGAGAAAACACATCAGAATCAGGAATTATTAATCTGTCTGATATGCTGTTCAAATTATCATTATCCAACAAATAGCCTCACCCCCTCCCCAAAAATTATTTTGTGTTTATTATAATTAGGCCTATTATTATATTTATGCCATTCAAACTGATACTTTAATTCAACAAGGATCCATTAAATTGATTCACCAATAATTAATAAATTAGTTTATGTTAAGTTTTTAAGCATTTAGGCCTATTGTTGGTGATTTTCAGTGTTGTAGCCTTTGGTGATGTTGAGCTTTCTTTAAATTTCTATCTGTTGCCTCAAAGGTTAAAAAGACCTGTTACAAAATCCTGTTTAGGATAAATCCATCCATCCATGATCGGATCCAGCTGATAATCACTTTATTTTATTCTAAATATCTGTCAACGTGATGGTCACATATACCAATAACATTTTAATGATACAAAAGATGTGCACGCTCACACCGAAGAGGCAAATATGAAAGGCTAAGGGGCAGCAGGTTAGAGTAAAAAATGAGCTTACAAGGTGTGTATAATTTAAACTATTTTATTAAATAAGTCCCGACTAATTGGCACTAACAGTAACTATTGCTCTTCTGCACTCTTCCTGAAATTGCACTTCATTAAAGTGCCAGGTGAAGGGTTGCTAGATATCACAAAAAAGCCCCTTAAAACATAGGGTAATACAGCAAAACTACCAGCAGAATGAATATAAACAATATAACTAGTATTACATCCTAGAAGGAATGCTGTGGAACCACATCCTACCCTGAAGTAGTTACGTGGAGACGACATATGGACAAACCCCTTAAGGTTACACTACATATGGAAGTACAGGGGTGACTCCAACCTCACAAGAGATGGGTTCTCCCAAGGGAAAGACATGGGCTTCTGTTTAGGAGCACCGCTGAAAAGTACACATATGGGATTCCCTCAGGGTCACACATATGGGACCCAGCCTAGACTAGACCCGGTTCTCAAGGATACAACGAAATATAGGCTTGGTGCCGGACGTTACACCACAACCGGCTGATGGAGGACTCTCTGGAGAATATAAGCGCATATATTGGTTCAGCAAGCTGACACTTGCCAGGGGCCACTCAGTGTCTTCTACACATTTGAGGTGAGAACACGGGAGGCTATCGTAGGCACGTAGGCAATAGAATCTAGCAAAAATATTAGGTGTTGCCCAGCCTGCAGCTCTACAGATATCTGTCAGCGAGGCGCCATGCACCAGTGCCTAGCAAGATGCAAAACTTGTGTGTGAGCTTGCAACCTTGATTAGCCAAGGCGATGGCATCCACCAACGAGTGGGCCAACCTCTGCTTGGAGACAGCCATTCCCTTCTGCTGGCCTCCGTAACAGACATAGAGCTGGTCTGAGGTCCTGAAGCTACGTGTCTGGTCCACGTACCTTCGCAGTGCACGGGCGGGATACAGCGAAGCTAGGGCTTCTGCCTCCTCCAAGGGCAGCACTTGCAGGTTCACCACCTAAAGGAAGTGGTGGAAACCTTAGGCACATATCTGGGCCAAGGTCTCAGGATAACATGAGCGTCATCTGGCCTAAACTCTAGGCATGATTTGTTGACCGAAAATGCTTGCAGGTCTCCTACCCTCTTAATGGAAGCCAATGCAACCAGGGGTAATATCTTCATAGACAAGATCTTTAACTCTATTTATTCCAAGGGCTCAAATGGGGCATTCTGGAGTGCTCCGCGCAAAGAGATTATGGAAGGATGGGGAGGTGGATTTAATCTCCCCTAAGGAACCTGATGATCAGGTCATGCTGCCCAACTGACTTAGCCTCTATTGGATCGTGATAGGCTGAGATGGTGGCAGCATAGACTTTCAGGGTAGAGGGAGACAGCACTCCAACCCCTGCTGCAGGAAGGAAATCACGGCACTGAAGTTTGGTGATCTTCTCGGTGAGAAGAACACCAATCAACAAATAGGTTCCACTTCAAAGCGTATACACGTCTCGTAGACGTCGCTTGCGCAGAAGTGGTTCACGTCCCTTGGGGGTAAGTCATCTAGAGCTTCCGCATCCCGTCCAGGGACCAAACATGTAGTCTCCAGAGGTCTGGATGCACGTTCATGCTGAAGGTCCCCTCAGTCAGGGAGTAAAACAACTGGCAATGAGACGAGTCTGGAGAGGCAAACAGGCCTACATGTGCGGCTCTGAAATGGTCCCATATCAGCTGGACTGCTTGGGGATGGACTCTCACAAAAGTGCAGGCTGTCGTGAGAGCTCTTCGGCTGCATGATTGAGCATGCCAGGGATGTGAATGGCATGAAGTGACCTCAGATGCTTCTGACTCCATAGGAGGAGATGGTGGGCGAGTTGCGACATGCAACGGGAGCTTAGACCACCTTGACGGTTGATGTATGCAACAGTCACAATGTTGTCATTACGGATCAGTATGTATTTGCCCTGTCTTGGCTTTTTTAGGTGGCTCAGTGCATGACATACTGCCAACGACTCGAGGCAGTTGATATGCCACTACAGTTGCGGACCCGTCCAAATCCCTGAAACTGCCTGAAACCTCAGTCGGTGGTCAATGCATCCGTGGAAACCATAGCATGCCTGGACACTTGTTCTAGAGGAACTCCTGCCCATACAAACAAAGGGTCCGACCCTGGGCTGAAGGTTTGCCAGCAGACCTGAGTGATTGTCACCTGGTAAATGCCGTGTTGCCACGCCCATCTCGGGACTCAGCCTTAAAGCCAGTGCTGAAGTGGCTTCATATGAAGCAAGCCGAGCAGCGTTACTGCGGCTGCCATATGCCCCAAGAGCCTCTGAAATAATTTCAGTAGGGCCGCTGTCCTGCCTTTGACCGAATTCAAGCAGTTCAACACTGACTGGGCACGCTCTTCTGTGTGGCGTGCTGTCTGGGCGACCGAGTCCAGCTCCATACGAGAAAAGAGATCCTCTGTGCAGGGGAGAGTTTGCTCTTTTCCCAGTTGATTCGAAAACCCAACCGGCTGAGGTGACTGAGCACCAAGTCCCTGTGTTCGCACAACTGATCCCGGGACTGTGCTGAAATGAGCCATTCACTGTGTTCTCTAATGGGAACAAGGACTGTGTCTGCAACTTTCGCGAAGACGCAGGAAGACAGGGACAGCTTGGTCAGCATGACCCAGGGACCACGCCGTAAACTTCATCACACAAAGTGCGAGGTCCTTTGCGGGACGAAGCTCACAAAGAACTGGGCCTCAATCACTGTCGTGCAGGTCCCTCAGTGCCTTGGCCTAATGAACCTGCAACAATGCCATAGCGTGTAAAGCAGAGGCCGCTTCCCCACAAGCCTGGTAAGCCTTGCTGGTCAGAGCCGATGAGTACTTAGAGGCTCGGGAAGGGAGACATGGATTGCCCCCTTTGGTGGAGTTAGGACAAAGTTGCATAGCAACGGCCTGCTCCACAGGAGCAATCTGCATGTAACCTTTAGGGGCTCCGCCATTGAGGCTGGTGAGGGGTAGTTACTCGGCGCTCTTGGTGGCCTAGGAAAGCATAGCCATCATTTCCAAATCGGATTTGGACAACACTACCATCCCCATAGGGGGTAGCACAGCCGAATCTTCATCCACAGAGAGTTCAGGCTCACCCTCTGATGCTGCGATCGACATTTGGTCTTTGGCTGGAGACCTGAAGGAAACGACGGGTACACATCGTTTAGATGGACCAGCACACGCCGCTGGAAGCTCTACTGGCTGCGGTGTGCAGGGGATTGTGACCCAGAGGGCACCCAAGCTACCCGCCGATGTGGACCTCTCCTGTTGGCCACCATGGAGGGTGCCACAATGGGGAATATGCAAGGGAACTCCACCTTTCTTGAGGTAATAGAGAATGACTGAAAGGGAACTTAAGAATTCATCTAAATCTTGGATGAATGTTTTTAATTGGCTTTCAGTGAAAAAAATAATCCTATTTAGCGCTTAGTTTTAGAAGATATCCTGTTTTGAAAAATATGTCGAATCCCTAGTTCAGTGCTGTCCTGATTTACATATTTGTAAAAGTCACGAGTTCATTCCATTCAAATCTTGCTTTTTTGGATATTATTAAGTATGATATAGTTATGCTCTCTGTCCCATTTTTGTAAATGTGCAAAATGTGCAGTACAAAATTTAACAGTGAAGACATTTATAATGTTAATAAACACTTCTATTATAATCAATTTAAAATTAATCACATTTTTATATTTCTATTTAAATTTTTCTGTTCATCAAAAATTGTGGATATAAAAGACCTCCACACATTCCACATGGTTATTTTACATTTTTAAATTATTCAAATAGAAATGGTTCTTTAAAATCATAGGGATATTTCACATTACTGTATTTTTTATCAAATAAATGCAGTCAATGTTCAATATGTCAGCAGCATATCCTGTGTAAATCATCATTTACATGATCAACTACAAAACTCTTCTGTCATGTTTTCTTTCACCTTCTACAGGAAGAACATGAACCACTCAGTGAGTTTTTCTGCTTGTTTTCTTAGTGACTTACATTGTAGGAAGTCGTTCCTGGTCCTGGGAACAATGTTGGTGAAAGTGACTGTGGAAATCAACAGACATGAAGAGTGTGATTATCATGTCAAGAGAAAATGATCCCTGCATCCGTTCCTAAGACATTTCTGATATGATGTTCTACATGATATGAGATGATGGAGGATCATTTCTGAGAGCAGATGAATCTCCAGGACTTTACCTCTGTCAGAGATCTTCTTGAGTTCCTCTTTGCAGAAATCCTCCAGTTTGTCTCTCAGCTGAAGGACAGATTCTCTCACGCCATCAAAAGAAGAGAGAAAACTGAAGGGATCATCATTTATGTCTGTAGATTCAGAAGGAGCTGAGAGAGACTGGAAACTCTACAGAAAAGAGAAATCAAAGCTTAAATGATTAGTTCACTTTCAAATAAAAATTTCCTGATAATTTACTCACCCCCATGTCATCCAAGATGTCCATGTCCTTCTTTCTTCAGTCGAAAAGAAATTAAGGTTTTTGATGAAAACATCCCAGGATTATTCTCCTTATAGTGGACTTCGATTGGCCCCAAAATTACAGTTCCCTTATTTCTCGTCTGGTATTAAAGCCCTTTGAAGGTGCACTGAAACTGTAATTTTGACCTTCAACTGTTTGGGCCCAATTGAAGTCCACTATAACGGGAATAATCCTGGAATGTTTTCATCAAAATCCTTAATTTCTTTTCTTTTCATAATTATTTGCCACTTATCACTGTAAAGCTGCTTTGACACAATTTGCATTGCAAAAAGCGTTATATATAAATAAAGGTGACTTGACTTGATTATATCATGTTAGAGCTATAATTTCTAGCGTTTTTAACTTACACTATGTGAACTTTCTAGGAAAACACTTGGATGAACAAACATCTGACAAAAAAAAATGTAACAGATCAAGTTCATCAATGGCGTGGCAGGGTTGAGAAGATTTGATCAGTAAAGCAGATCAAAAGCAACAAGTAGATTAACCATTATTTATAACTTTTGAGCAGCTCTGGAATTCACAAGGACTCTTAGCACACACCCTAACCCAGCATTGCTATTATACAGCCTTACTGTCAGGGTTCTGGCAATTTTTTCTTGTCTGCATGTCATGTTTCACGTTGGGGATATGGTGTACGAATCCCGGCACTCATGTCTAGTTCAGTTTCGGTTTCATGTCGGGGTTTAGATACTCGCGCTCCCTGTTCTGTCTTTATTGTGAGTGCACAGGTTTTGTGGTCTCTCACTCGCCGTGCGCCCTTGTCTCATGTGTTTTGGAGTGTTTGGTTTATGTTTTCATTGGCCAGGCGCTCTTGTGTTGTCATGTCCTGTGTAGCACTCGGTTGTTTGCACCTGCCGCACGCTTTCATGTCGTGGTCTGTGTGAACACGCAGTCTGTGAGTGTTCACCGGCTGCATGTTCGTGTATGTTTTGTGTGAACGCAGCTTATGAGTTTTTCTCATAGTTGTGTGTTCATGTCTCGTTTTGTGTGACCGTACTATGATCCTGTTCTTCTAGATCTCTGTTACCTGCAGGAAATGGATGTGATCCTGTGTGTGTGAAAGCTGCTCCAGCTCAGCATCTCTCCTCCTCAGATCATTGATCTCCTGCTCCAGTCGCTCCAGTCGTCCTTCAGCTCGACTCACTGCAGTCTTTTCCTGATCTCTGATCCACTGTGTGGCCTCAGAGCGGCTTTTCTCAATGGAGGGGATGAGCTCAGTGAAGATCTTCTCACTGTCCTCCACTGCTGTCTGTGCAGAGCGCTGTTAGGACACACATCACAATCACACAGTGGCTTCAGTGAGTCCTGACTGAGACTTCTCAAACTTCTCTTCTTCTCCAGACTCACCTTATGAGACTCCACAGCCTCTCTCAGCTGCTGAAGATCTTTCTCTCTCTGCTGGATCCTCTGCTGGAATGACCTCTGCGTCTCCTTCAGCTGGTGCTAAAGGACAAACCAATACCAGGAGAAACATCACATAAATCATCAAGTAAACAGATATGAATCCAGTGTAGGGCATCACTCGACAGAACTTACCGAATGACTTTATAAACCAGGAATGTGACCATACAAAGCTTCATTTGACCAACAGGTCCATTTCCTGACCCCAAGACCTCCAGCCTTAACAGAAGTGATGACGTGATTTCGTTTAACAAAGAAGGCTGTCTTGAGAACCTCTCAGCTCATCAGCAGTAAACTAATCAAAACCTATCACGTGGGGTCTGATCATGTTAAAACTATTGATTCTCTCACAAAAACCTCTTGTATTATCGGATGGAACAGGAAACATTAATTAATGGACCTAAAAGCACAATGGATCCACACAGACATCCCCTGATTAGGAATCCCTTTTGACCCGGTCACAAGTGACTCTTATAGACCCTATTCTTATAGACTCAATCTCAAATGGACAATCATTGAAACATCATTTTAAACTATATTCAGAATAACACATGCTATGATGTGATTACTAACATGTTGGATTCAATGCATTATATGTTTGTATTCCCTTATGCATTTTCTTTCTCTTGTAATCATTGTTTTAATTAGGTTAGTCTAGTAATATGTGTGTAAGAAGTGTGTCATGTTTGAGGTCAAATTATAGGATTTATTATTTTCTTTAATTCGGTGTGCATGAAACATTGAAATTCGGTATCAGGAAGATATTAGGAATCTTTATAAAGTTGTTAATAAAACAGTGAACAAAAATGTTCTGTGGATATCACAATGTAATCAATGGAGAATAGACGGGGCGTGTCTAAGCTCCGTAGCAACGTCTCATTGGAGGATCGCATCTGAGGACGGAGTGAACTTTCTCCTTTAAAACTATGCTGTCCAAAACAGATAGTTATTGAAGAACCGATACTTTGACCATGGCTGAAATTTACATCTAAAGCGCCACAGCTGCTTTGTCCCATGGCTGATTTTCCATCTAACAGTCACTGACTATCTTAATCCACGAGCCGCGCAGCTGATACTTCTCACCCAACAGCCGTCACATCCAGAACTCTGTCTGAAACACTCAGTTGAACTATCTGACCAAAGTTTCTACTTGGCTGTCGGTTGTCGAACGTCGGTTTGGTGTGTCAGGGCAACTTTGGACAGAGACGCTGCCGATGTGTGCCAACCCCGCAGTATGCTTCTGTCACCACTAGTTCATCGGCGTCGACTTGGTGTGTTCCTGCCTTTAAAGATCTTGCATGGTAAGATCATAGGTTCATTCATAAGTGCCATAACTCACCTAAAAATGTCAATTCTTTCATTGTTCATTGTAAATCCCCCCCATCCCATTGACTTTCAATATATGGTTACAAAAAGTAAAGCTACAAAGTCCCTCCAGCAGGAGTTCTTCTCTATATCAGTGTCACTGTTTCTGAACTGCCTGAAACACCTACTTTGTAGTCTTGAGTTTTCTTCTGGGAATATCCCTCTATTAATTAATTCCCACCAAGGACATACACAAAAGTGACAATTCTTTCAGCACCTCTCCACCTCCCCATTATGGTCCAAATGTAAAGCAAGTTACATTTCTGAAACACACTCTAAGCAGTAGACCAATCAAAACAGACTGGGTCCATCTGACCAATCAGAGCAGACTGTGATTTTCATAAGGCAGGTTTTATGCTGCCTTCACATGCTTTGGGAATTTTTGATCATTTCCACTTTTGAAGTCATGATTACAAGCTTATCGCATTCAAGCTTAGACACAAGAGGGCATTCATGTGCAATTTTTTTTACCTAGGAAATCCCCATTTACAATAATTCCAAGAGCACATGATAGCAGCTTTAAAGAAACTGAAACTAAAACAGAATTCAGAGAGAGGGTGAAAACAGACATTAAATGATGTAATGTATTCTAGTAGACCCCATAAACAAAATTATGAACCTGTAAATGAGCATAATGGGACCTCTTTAAGTTCATACTGTACCTGTTTCTCTGTCCTCTGTGCTGCAGCTGATACAGTGTCGTGGTTTTTATGTTCATCCATCGTACACAGCAGACATATACACTTCTGGTCAGTGCGGCAGAAAACCTCAAGGATCTTGTTGTGTTTCTGGCAGATCATCTCCTGCAGTTTTCCAGTGGCTTCAGTCAGATTGTGTCTCTTTACTTTAAAGAAATTCTCATGTTGTTCAAGGTGATTCTGGCAGTAAGAGTTCAGACACTCCAGACAGGACTTGACGGCTTTGTGTTTTCTTCCAGTACAGACGTCACACTGCACATCTCCAGCTCCAGCGTAACAGTCAGCAGGAGGTTTTCTCTTCTTCAGTTTCTCCACCACTTCAGCCAGCATGGTGTTTTTTGCTAAAGCAGGTCTTGGACTGAAGGTCTGTTTGCACTGAGGGCAGCTGTAGACTCTCATCTGATCCTCCTGATCCCAGCAGCCTGTAATACAGCTCTTACAGTAACTGTGTCCACAGGGAATGGTCACTGGATCCTTCAGGAGATCCAGACACACTGAACACTTGAACTCATCCTGAGAAATTCTAGATTCTGCCATTTTACTGCATGGATACAGAAACACAAACACACAACGGCTCAACTACACTTCAGTTTCACTTTCTCTGAACTGAACTGAACTGTTCCTGTTTCCTGGTTCTGTGTTTGAGTGACGTGTGAAAAATATGCATATCTCTAAAGCAGTTTTTTGTGATTCAGTAAACAAAACTGTGCACAAAATATTTATATTTAATAAATATCCATCTGTCTATATTCAAACAGTGCTTGTGTAACCTATGACACCAGTTCTAATTCTGAAACTCAAACACTTATAAAATGACAGATATAAAACAATTTAAATGAATTTTGGACCTATGTGTGACTATCTGAAGGAAATAAAATACAGTACACAGCAAGAGCAATAATGGAATAACCACTAAGAAGTAAGTATTAATCATAAGAAAAGTATTTTTTTGTACCTATTAGTAGATTTTTTTTCAGTGAACTCTTGAGGTGAAATGTCAGTATGTGCCTTGTTAAATTGGAATATCAAATGAGAAATAAAGACAATGGGGGTTTATACTGCGCATCATTGATCATTGTTTGCACAAAATATTTTGAATTCTGCTATTTAGAACACAATTTAAAGCGTAATTATCATGCGCCAAGCAATCCTCACTGTAGTAAAAACATAAAAACACAGTATGCCACAGGAAAAGTGTTCAGAGATAATGATTTTAGGATAAAACTTTTTTTTTTTTTGCTTATACTACAATCATACAAATATAATTATACAAATATATAGGCAGCTGTTTCTTCAACAAGACCACAAAATGAGCAAGTTTAATCAATATTAGGTTCAATATTAATCAAGTAATGGCGTTCAGTTGGATGGGCATCTGTGTTGCAGAGAAGAGGGAAAGAACCTGGGGAAGAGAGCAAGGTGGGGAAGCTTCAGGGCCAAAGTTGTTTGTGAAGGCACCCTCATGCTTGGGTCAGCCCCTGGGGCTTGGTTTGTAATTGGGAGGGAAAAGAAAGAAGAAAGCTGGGGTGGAAAATGGGCCAGCGGAGACAAGCTCATGCTAGGGTCCGGGGTTGGAGCTGTAGGCCAATGACAAAAAAGAGGGTCTGAGACTGATGATCGGGCCTGCACTGCTAGCAGATGCTGAAGGAGCTGTAGGCCACTGGTAGGGGAAAAGGTTAGATGCAGCAGGAGAAGGAAGTGTTATCTTGAGGAAAGGCTGCTGCTGCGGTCCGACACTCATCTTCTAGTGCGTGAATCCAAGACACGAGAGATAGGAGATGTGAGATGAAAGGGCGGCCTTGTGGGATTATGCGCATCGTCAAGTTTAAGTGGCCATTCAATAAAAGCACTTCGCATTTAGAACAGCTTGGACCTTGTAGGAAGGTGCACGTAACTAGAAACATCCAGCTGATTTTCCTTTTGCAATTAAAGGTCCAATATGTAATATTTTCTGTCCGCCAGAGGTCGCTAGAGGCCTATTTAAAACAAAAGCGTAGCTTGATGACGCCAAGTTTGAGCGCGGAATCTTGGGACATGACATCACTCCGGAGCCTGAGGGGTATCCATCTGAGGAGAGGTCCGAGTCGGCAGTCCTATCCTGCGCCGAGGGAGTAGGTGTTGGAGTCTTTGGGCTGGTCAGAAGCCCTGCCCAGTAAGCCTCAGATCCCCAACATCGACTCAACCCTTCATCTGCCAAACAATTCTATACTGGACTCACTGGTCCCACCCAGCCTCCCTCTCCCACCAGCTCGTCATCCCAGTCTTCTCCCTACATCCCAGACACGTCGGCTGTCCTGCCTGAGCTGTCCCCCATCAGTCCCGCTGTACCATTGTTGTCTCCTCTCTGTGACGTGGTTACATCACAGGCCTACTGTAAGTCACCTCTATCTGGGCGTGAGGATCCCGTGGCTCTGCCTCCAGCTACTGTCCATGTCACTCTACCTCGATCCGTTGCACTGACTCCTCTACCTACGCTCCTCCCTCCCTCGACGTCTGCTGGGACCTTCGCTTTTGGCTTCGTGGAGCTTCCTCGGACCGTCGGCTTCACCCGGGTCGGACATCACGTCACCTGCGACACAGACTTGCAGGCCGTCCGTTGCTCTCTGGCCCTCCACCCCTACAGCTCCTGCTAGCTTCTCCCTCCCTAAGGCTCCGCCTCTGTCCTAGATCGCTCCAGCTACACCTCAGCCCTCCGGATCCCTGCATCCATCTCAGGGGGTCATTGTTGCGGCTCCGTCGCAGTCGTCTGGGTCGACGGCATCGATCCACTCCATCAGCCCCTCCATCTGTGCCATGGGTTCCTCCCTCCAGCACTGCCGCCATGGTCCACCATCCTGGCTGGGGACTGAGCCACCACCTGGCTCATCCTCCATCTCACCACTCCGTCCACCTCCAGAACTCCCTCCCCTTTGGATGTTCCATTACTGCGTGAGGTCGTGCCTCGCCGGAGGGGGATGTACTGTCACAGTCACCAGTGCTGGCACTACGTTTCCCAGCATCCCCTCCTGTTCATCACCTGCACACGATCATCAATCACCCGCACCTGAAGACCATCACCATCATTACCACTCACCAGCACTCCCTTCATAAGCAGTCACCATCCTCACCATAGTGTCCAGTCACGTATGTTCCATGTGTTGTGTTGCATGTATACCTGTTCCTGTATTATCTCCCGTTGGATTACTAAGTAAAGACTTGTTTGAAAATGATCTTCTTCGTTGTGTGTTCCTGCGCAAGCAGCACTTTACAATAACACTGGTCTAGTGGTTTTTGGATATTTTACTGCAAAATTCTTACATATTGCACCTTTATCCCAGTTAATGCCCAAATTTTATGGATGTGGCTGGACCCATGGTTTTATCCTGGGCAATTGGAATCCCGAGCTCTGCGGAAACCATGCGGAGCCGAGAAATGGGTTGTTAAATGTTTTTGTAAATAAACTTATTTCCTCTTTCTTTTTTATTTATTTATTTATTTTCTTATTATTACTTTTTATTGGTTTTCTTGAAGTCATAACATGCACTTACATGATGAGAAGAAGCCTAAAACACTTTATAACCTGTATAAACACTCCCAATAAATGTCCAAACAGCAATTCTAGTGCATCATCAGGTTACTTTTGAGGTCTGGTAGAAATATATACAAAAATACATAGATTATAGACCCATATATGTATGCACGATTAATAATTACAAGATTGCGATTTCGATTCAAACTCATATGTGATCTTATTCCTAAATTGCTCTGATTCCTATGTCTATTACACCTTAAATTATGATCATACTGGAATAATTTAAAATTTTGCACTGCCGCTGCCAGAGAGATGTCTGAAACAGCTTCACAAACAGTGTTTTCAAGCCTAAACACTGATAGTGTGGCAGCCACGAAGAAAATGTATCATTTTTTAACTAACATTACCCTTTAAATAAATGTTGTACATTATTACACCAGACCAGAGACTGTTCAAATGTGTTTGATTCATTAATTTCAACAGTTCATTTCTTTAACATAACGAATTCATTTAAACATATTTTTTAATATAGGCCTATACACATTTGCAACATTTTAGATATTTATAAAAATAATCATGTACAACATTAAATAGAACATTTTGACAGAACCTAAAGTAAATTATATGCTATTTTGTTTAGTTGTCTAATGTTTTGTTTTCAGAATTGTTGGAGATCAGTGATGTCAATCAGTTATCTTTTCATGAATCATCTTTAAACAAAGTGTGGTTAAAAAAAAAAAAAACCCTGAAACCTAAAAATTGATTGGTGAATGGAAAAAAAAATCCCATTTCATTTTCTGTCCTAGAGTCCACTTATGAGGACATAGCA
This sequence comes from Megalobrama amblycephala, assembly GCF_018812025.1. NCBI lineage: Eukaryota > Metazoa > Chordata > Actinopteri > Cypriniformes > Xenocyprididae > Megalobrama > Megalobrama amblycephala. The sequence continues at coordinate 46,780,428 of NC_063057.1, read as the reverse complement.
TATTATTTTCCCATCATGATTTGTTTTTATTGTTCTCCTCACTTGTAAGTGGCTTTGAATAAAAGCATCTGCTAAATGATTAATGAGAAATTCTTCACTCCCCGGACGCCATCGCCCCATTCCCAGATCTGTTGTACGGGTTATTTGATGATTGGATTTAATCCAGAAGGAGGAGAGAGGAGCTACACCCTGAGAGATGCTGCTGCTGTTTTCGCCTTATTTCGGGCAGATTTACGCCTTGTTTTACGAAAATGGTTTAAAACCATAGATTACTTCTACGCTAAAGGGTTATTTAGTTCGTAGCTAATCGTCGGTGTAAATTGAGCTCAGCGTCTTCCACGACGACACAAAACACACAAGAACTTCAAGTCTGCACCAAGGTTGAGCTTGTCCACTGAGGTACTCAATTCATGCACAGTTTGCACTGTTAAAATGTAATTAAGAGGGTGGCTGCGAAGTCACGAACCGAAACTAAACAAATTCATATTTAATGTATCCTATTTATTATTTGAATATTTAAATCTTCTGTTAAAGAGGACAAAGCTAGACCCGCTATAATGGTGCACTTTATCTCAAATTATGTAATTTAAATGGGGAATTTAGCGGAAATAAGTTAATGCTGCCTCTTATTTAAGCATGAAAAAAAAACGTGTGTTGGACCGGTAAGTTTTGGAGCTGGTTTATGCTGGTCCTAAGCTGGTCCAGGACCAGCATTGAACCAGCATGGACCAGCATAAACCAGCTCAAACCAGCATTCCAGCAACATATGCTGTTTTTTTTCTAACAGGGCGAAGTGACTTTATTTATATATTTCTATGTAATTGTATATAATATACTACATATTTTGAACCTGTTGTTGTCAGAATAACTGCCCATTTGTGTGTTTTTTCTTTCTTTCTGTTTTTAACATCTTCCTGTCACTGTGATGAGATTCTTGTAAATACTTTCCAACTAATAGATCTTTAAAACGCGTGCAAATTACAGAAGCTCAACACTAAGGTGCTCCGAAGTGGCCAAAAAGGATTTAAACAGTGAATTTTGTATTGATGTCTTGTAAACTCAGAGATGTGGATTCAGATGACCACACGACCTTGGCGTTTGTCTAAAAACAGTTGGTAATTCGGCAGGCGATTTTTACGTGGGTGGTCAGAGAAATAGTCTGAATAGGGCTTTTGATTCTAAATATTGTAGCTATTGTCCAATATGTCTAATTTACCCCAAAACCCCTGACAACAGCAGTATTGTGGCCATGTGTTTCATATGTTTGGGGTGGGTCTCCGCATGACTAGACACGCCCCTTTCAGCCGATTGGTCTATCAAATCTGAGCCAATGACGTCATCTTCAGTTCGTTCAACAAAATAACAGTCCTCTGCCGCTGTATCAGTAGATGTCATAAATCTGCTTTCTTCTGTGCAACCTAACGCGTATTTAAGTCTGTTTTTAAGCTGTCATTGTGTTTTTAAAATGTAAAATGTAAATGCCTCTACATCTGTTAAGCGCATGACATCCTTTGGGCTACTACCACCGATCAATAGGCTATACATAACGACTATTCTCTATTATAGATCAGTGGCTACTGCACTCATGTTTTTTTTTTTTTTTTTTTTTTTTTCTTATTTTAATGTTTTGTTTACATTTTATACATTTAAATTCAATCATTTAGCAGACGCATTCCTTGCAGTAGACTATGCAGTCGTATTAGAAAATAGGCTATCCATAGGTGGCAACACCTAATAACGGTATCACCATCGATCGGGGGGGGCTTTTTAGTTTTTCTTATAAATGGCCATGCTGATTTTATCTCTTAAATTAAACACTTTTATGAACACAGTGAACATTATTATATGTCACAGTTTACTTGCTATCCTCACTTTTTCTGTCTTTCCTTCGCTTTTGAATGAATTAGCTATAAATGGCCCTGAACATTTTACTTTCAATTTCGATTTAACGGCTATTGGCGATTCTGCGTCAATTGCTTCAGTGGACAACAGCAAAACAAAAACTCTCGTATATTAAACATAGAACTTTTATTATCTTTGTAATTATTTTATTATCTTTTATCATCTTTGTAATTATTTTATTTTGTAAATATTCGTGGTTTAAACAGCGGGAAAATTTACTGTATGCAGTTCTGTGGATGTTTTGAAAAACTTAAACTAAACGAAAATTATTGTTGCTTTGTCAATATAATTTCTGTTTTTTCCCCCTGACTTTTTAACTAATGCGATCATCGTTTCATTAACCGACAAGATTATATTAAATTAGAATTAAACGAAATTTGATAAATGTCTGTGAATCATTAAAAAATCCCAGGGGTTTAGTTTTAGCCTACATGAACAAATAGCAGAATAAACAACAGAACATGAGGGTTCATCATCATCACGCACCTGCAGAGCTTCTGTGAACGGAGAACAAAGGATTCAATTATATAAAAGGAATATGTTTATGCGCGAAATTTATTTCACTTAAGTAATTAACATATTACCAAAATGAAAGGGGAAAAAATGCGACAATATGAGTGTCGGTTCATTTTTGAGAAGTTCATAGAAAGGAAACCGAGACAGCAGAAAATTTCTTTGTTTATTTTACGAGCAATGTTTTGTTTTTATTGTGAGTGTACAAAAATAATAGGCCTATTTAACCCTTCACAGATTCGAATGGTGTTACATATATTTGACCATAAATGTCAAAGTATTTTAAGTTGTTTCCGCTTTTAGGATAAGAAAATTCAAGTGAACGCGTCGGCGCCTCACGCGCAACATTAGTTTTAGTAACTTGACATCACAGCCTGTAACTGTCAAAATAACATACATTCAGCCAAATATATAAAAAGTTATACTGCTTATTTTAAGTAGTCTGTGTAGGCTACAATAAAGGCGTTTAAATAATAAAAATAGTTTAGCCTCCAAATCGTGAATATTGAAACATTTGGATTTGTGTCAAAGTAGTTATAACGCCGGTTTCTGTTTCAGTTCAGCTTTAAATTAATTTGTTTTGGCTTAACATTTATATATTATTTTTGTCATAACTAAAATAGCTATGTAGCTGTAATTTTGATCTTTAATGTTTTATCTTTACATATTCCCTCAATCTTTTAACCAAAGGGTTATTAACATTAGCCTATATTCAGTAGGCAATGTTAGGCTATATAAAATAAATAAATACCCAGATAGCAAACTGACTCCGCAACGGATCCGCCCCGGAGGTATCACAAGCTCCGAAACGGATCCGCAAAACGGGTCCGGAACGGAGTCCACTTGCACAGCGCAGCGGATCCGGAACAGATAAGGATTGCGGATCCAGTTCACATCCGGAACAGACCCGCCCCGTGTCCGCCGATAAGGTAGCTCATCCGCCGCGGATCCGATCTGGACCCGTTTCTGAAGCAGCTGATCCGCTGCGGATCCAATCCGGACCCGTTTATTAAGCAGCTGATCCGCCGCGGATCCAATCCGGACCCGTTTATTAAGCAGCTGATCCGCCGCGGATCCGATCTGGTCCCGTTTCTGAAGCAGCTGATCCGCCGCGGATCCGATCTGGACCCGTTTATGAAGCAGCTGATCCGCCGCGGATCCGATCTGGACCCGTTTATGGTCATTTGGTCTGGATACCTTTCAGATCACTCTCGAACTATTCTGGACAAAACTGGCTACAAAGAAATATTTAAAATCTAAATGGACCCACATCAGATAGACTGAATTGCTTTATAAAAGCTTTAATATTTAATGTCTGTCATTATTAATATTAATATTAATAAAACATGAAATCATTCAAAACTTTAGCCAGTTACAATAAAACTTTAAAAATAGTCTATAAATGTTTTTACATTCTAATTACCATAACTATTTTTATAGTTTAATTATTTATGTACATTAATAGGTTATTAGAATAGGTTATAATAGAATCATTACAGAAAATGAAATGCAACCATAAATTGTACCAGAAACATTTTTATTTAATGAAATATAAGACTTCACAAAATTAAGAAGAGTAAATATGAGCAACATTTTTCTTTTTGTTAACAGTTGTACTGTTTAATTTTGTAGAAACCAGATTTTTTAAAAAATATTCTTTGAATAGAAAAATAGAAACATATTTGAATAGAAACAAAAACAATAAAAAAAAAACATTTATTTAAAATAGTAATCTTGTACTTTAATTTTATTGTAACTGTTGCAACTTTAAATAAACACTTCAAAACTGAAGTAAACAATGAAATTCTGGAAAAACTCTATTGTTGGGTGCTCACAGTGGGGCGGTTCCTGGAGCTTCCCCTATCAGCTGCCAGGTTGAACCACCGAATTGTGTGCTTTGTAATTTCGTCATCAGTGGCGGCACGTGATGCATGGCTTTTTCTCACTGCACCTATAATACACAAGCAGATTTTCATTTTAAAAAATTCACATTGAAGCTACTATGATTAATGCCAAATGTTTTTGAAATAAAAAGCTTGTTGAATTGCACTAATTGAAAAAAAAAAAAAAAATCTGCATTACATTAGCTGTGCTTGAATTTTGATGCATTGTATTTTTAAGGCTTGCATTGTTATAGGCTAAAATTCAACATGGTCGTATATTTAAGCTGTGAATATTTCAATTAAAATATTTCACACACATATTTAATTATTTTTTAAAATTCAATAATTCATATTCACCTTTCAGATTTCACTTCCAAAATATTCATTGTTTAAAAATACAACCTATAAAATTTGACTAGCAAATTTCAGTCCATTTTATTTCGCTTTACAAATTCAGTGGTTCAAAGTCTGCAGAAAATTCAACATTTCACATCCGGGAACTGCAGGAAAAGCAGTAGAGTGCCGATGCATGATATCCATCTGCTGTTAGTCTTCTTCACCAGCAGGTGCCGCTAGCGGCTGTTCACGAAGAGTAAGTCATCATTCATTCATAAAAACGGATTTACAGAATTAGAGCAAGCGGTAAGTGACTGTGTGATGATTATCAGGGCCAGTATGAATGCAGAAAAGCTGATAAAGACACAAAAGCTGCATTTATGGTTAACGTTACTTTCCCTGTGTAGGCTACAGCTTTCTCTACAGTGAACGAGATTATAACGTTATTGCCCGATGCTGGTGTAAGATCAAACGTTAAATCTGAGGTAGACATAATATTTCTCTCTGTTGTTTAGTTTCTTCAACTTTATATCGAGGTGCTGTGTTGTAATACTAGGGTTTCCCTCATCCGTCACAGGAGCCCCCTGCCATCAGGACATATAAAACTCTTAACACAGCTTAATGGAAACTCGTACAGTGATATAAAAGACCAAACTCACACCTCATTTGTAGGATATATTATGTAGGCTCCAAGAAAGCAGATACTGGCATAAAGTTGGTTTGACGCTGAATGTTTGATATTCGCAAATTTAGGTCTCTAAAGTTACGACATTGGTAGGGCTGGGCGATATATGGCATGCGATTGTCACGCGCATTTCGTCAGTAAAGCCGGTTCCCTGATTACCTCTAAATCGCCATCACCTGCTTTAAAATGGAGCGCCTTTTAATAGTCAGAGCCGTAGTTCACGGAGAAGCCACGCAAAATCGGGTTCATTATCGAAGTCGATTATCTTCGATACTGAACGCAGGTGATGGCGATTTAGAGGTAATCAGGGAACCGGCTTTACTGACGAAATGCGCGTGACAATCGCATGCCATATATCGCCCAGCCCTAGACATTGGTATTCACGTTTCTACCTTCTATAGAGACAGAGCGCATTTATGTTAATCTGAAACCACGCCCACCGGGGGGGGGAAACAATCCAACCGTCTCCATTGAGTTTGTATTGCGTGAGGCTGCCTTCTTGTCTTTTCTGACTTATTACAAAAAACAGAACAATGTCTAAAAGCTGCTGTGTGACAAGGTGTACAGCTAACAAACTTAAAAAAACCCAGAAATAAGTTTTTATAAGCTGTCGACCCCAAAAAACGAATGTTTAAGGACACAAAAGTGGATACAGGCAGTGAGACAGAGCGCAACGGGTCATATTACTATATGAAATGAGAACGTAATCGGCGACAGGTGAAATAATTCTTTGACATGGTAAAAAGTAATGAATTGTTTGTTTTTGTTGGTTTGTATAGCATATGTTGTCACCAATTACGACCCCCTCCAGTGTATTTCATATAGTAATATGACAATGGGTTGGTGATATCATAAACCCTGCAAAACACGCCCCCGGAAACACTCAACAAAGGGGGCGAGGCCATGTGGCACAGCATAATGGAAGTGGAAGAGTTGTGTACACCGGACACGACGTGTCAAAAGATATATAACCCATTATAATCTGTGATATTTTCTACACTGGATGCGGTGCTGAAGACAGTTTCCAGAATCTACACGAGTTCCAGGGTTTCCGTTGTCCGGTAATTACCGGACATTGGCCGGGAAAAAAAATTAAATGTCCGACAAAATTAAATCTCTCCGGTCAAATTGTCAGATTAAAACTGCCTAATAATCCCGGCCCCGCCCCCCTAACACAATCTGAATCGACCGTTTGAAAGTTTTTAAACAACATCGCATGTTGCATTTCAAATAAAGCGCACGCCTAACGGCTATAATATAGACCTAAACCACAAACTATTGAGAGACGTTTCAAATATGGCCAGGCCCAGGCAGACTAGCCTTAAAAGTTTTTTTCAGAGGCCAGACGCGAAGGAGGATACTGAATCAGGAACGCCTGAAGCCTCAGATGTCCAGAGCCAGACAGCTCCGCCACCACCGGAGAAAAAGCCGAAGTGTAGGGCGTATCGGTCGGAATGGAGTGACAAGTTCCCATGGCTAAGATGTGAGGTAATTGATGGTAACGAAAAAATGTTCTGTTCGCGCTGCGAAAAGGCAGGACAACACAACGGATTCACAAGAGGGTCGAATAATTTGAGAATGTCTGCTCTCATTGAACATAGTCAGAGCAATGACCATGTTGCATTCAAGTTCATTTGACAAGGAGTCATTTCACACGGTGGCCAATTTAAATGTTACCAGCTAAATGAGACATACTGAGTTTATAATTAAGTTTGCTTGAGTAAAAACAATGCTATATTCGGATATTTCATGTGGGGAAGGGGGGTTGGTTTGTTAAACTATGAAATGTGAAACCATAGTAAAAAACAATTGGTTGATTGACGCCAATCGGACGTTCATGTTTTTTTTCTGTCTATTTGAAAGTTAGGCTAATAAACATGTTGCATATACGGCCTGATTATGTCATTTTTTAAGTTACATAAACTGCTTTCAGTTTTCCTTAACTTGACTAATTAAGAGGCGATATTTGACCGGCATATCATCAAAATGTCCGGAAAACGAAACCTCTGCCGGTCACTTTGACCGGCACCATTTTTTTTCTAGCGGAAACTCTGACGAGTTCAATGCTGGATTTGCACAAAGGCTTTTACTGAAAGATGAAGCAGTTCCCACTTTAAAAGCAGAAGCTGCTGTTTATTGCCATATCGCCCAGACCTACTCTAGCGGTTAATAAACAGAACTGCATGCATCTTGCGGAAGAACATTATAGCCAGAGCTACTTCTCTCTGTTTATGGCTATGACGAGTCATGCAGATACTGGAAATATTTATTACATTTACTTACACAGGAGGAACTTCTTGGACTCCATTTGGTTGAACGCCTTTTTACCATTCACGCCCTTCCAGTTAATCCTCCTCCCAACATCATCACAGAACATGCGGGAAAGGATGTTCCATGTGACACGTTTTGTATCATGGCCCCCAACAGTTGCAAGGGAAGAAATCTAAAATGTAACAAAAATCCTGTCAATTTCTTATAATATTAAAGATCCATAAAGGTACTAAAAACATATTTAAAACAGTTCATGCGAGTACAGCGGTTCAACATGGTAAGGTTGAGACCAGACAGCGAGTGAACGGAAGGAGTGCAGGTATATATTGCTGGCTGATGATCGCTGACAAGTGAACGTAATCAGGTGATTGGGATCTGGTGACTGTAGTGGGTGGTGACTGTGGTGACTCCCTGACACTCCTACTGCTGCTGCTTGAAATATCCATGTTCTGTTTGCCAGTAAGCAGAAAATGTGTGAATGCTTTTGGCAGGCAGGTAAATACTGGCTCTCATCTTCTGTGTGAAAAGCGAGTGTCAGAAGCATAAAGATGTGCATTGCCACCTTGTGTACCAGGGTATTTCTATTTTTCAATAAGCCCCTCTATGGTCAGCGAGTGAATTTGCATGTTCCCTCGGCACATTGCCAGTGAAAATTTCTTGGGTATGAACACAAAGAAACGCTGAAAACCGCCATGAAAAATGTTTGCGATAAGCTTGCTCGATAACCGTCCCAGTGTGCACAAGGTTTCAAGCTTTGAGCCAAAATTAGGGTTTGCTCCCTTTGTCACTACACCTTTAAATCAGACCCATAAGTAGGAGAACATTTGCACTACACTACTGTGTAATGCTAAGAGAGTGGTGATAGCTATCCAGGTTCATTTAAGAGCAAACCTAAAAGACATAATATGACTTTGTGATTGGCTGAAAGATCATTAAACATTTCTAAAAGGGCTGATAAAGATAATTTATCACATTAAAAATAACACAGCATGCATTTTTCACTCTCTAAGATTAGCATGAACTGTAAAAAATTTTTAAAAAAATGCTAGAATGTAATGTAAATTTTCAGTGTAATGAAAATGAAAATGAAAAACACTCACCACGCTCAACTTAATTTGATTATTTGCGGGATTTCTGAGCCACTCCTCAAAATTCTCCACTTCCTCCATTGATGTTAATGGAAAATCTACTGGGTTGTCAGGCATTTCCATGTCTTGGCCTGCTGGGCTCACCTTGCTCATCAAATAATTTACTTTAGCAATTATTTGCTCCTGCTGATGTTTTATTAATTCCAATAAACTCATAATGTGAACTTCTGCAGCTGTGCAAAACAGAAAAAAAAATATTTAACATAAATTCATTCTGCATTGGACAACTCATTAAGGCACATTCTACTTAACAGATGGAAAGAGACAGTTAATTTTTTTAAAAAAGTGGCCTCAAAGAATTTAATTTAGACTTTTATTCACATATAAACATTCATCAGTGAACATAAATTTAAGTTCAACCGAACCTGCTTAATGCGTGAGAAAAAACCTATTGTGGAAGCTCAAAGGGCTGCGTAACACCAGAATGAACCTCACTGAGATTTTATGCTCAAATAAATGTATCATTCAGCCAGTCTGTGTTCCTCCACAATTTATCTTCTCAGCGATGAACTAATAAATACAAACATGGATTTCCACTATATTGTTTTCGATTGTGGTTGCTGAATAAATGGGCTTATATTTATATAATTTAAAATTATTGGTATTTATATTAGGAATTTCACTGTATTCATTTTTGCAATAAGTTTCTTGTTTTTCCAGTTTTGGTAAGGAAGCGTGTTAATTTATATGATAAATAGCCTGTAATAAATCAGCACGCTAGATGAGGTAAAATAAACCACAGGTACGATTTAACATTCTCTTGATTTGTGCTGTTAGGAAAAAGTGCAATAATTCTGATGAAATGTAAAAATAAATTTCTCAAATAATAACAAATACAATGTTTAGCAAAATAATTGTTACCTTTTTTTTTGCTCAAAAGTTTTCATTGGCTAAAACTAGATTAAAATGCCCTGACGTTTAGTCGACAAAAAATGACTAAACCAAAACAGAATAAGGTTGAATAAATATAATAAAAGCTAAAAAGTACATTTTAAAGGACTAAGACTACAATTAAAAACAGTTGACAAAACAAACACTATTTAAGTCTTATATCTGATGAGGTATTGCTCACCAGAGCAGGTGATACTGTCTGATCCACATCTTCCCCCCCGCCAGGTTGGTCTGTAGACCTTTCTTGTAGAAGGGGTTTGCTCTTCTGCTGGTCTCTGTGCACAGTGAGGTGGTGGTGAAGTGGGTGGAAGAGGAGCAGGTGTGCTGCTACTTGGGATAAAAGGTGGTGTTGATATAACAGGAGCTGGTGGCGAGATAACAGGAGCTGGTGGTTCGGTTAAGAGTTTGGCTGGACCCCTGGCTCTCTTTTTATGAGGATGACCTTCTTCCTCACTGTCATTATCTGTGTCTCCAAAGAAATGACTATAAAGTGGGTTGAAAAAAATACAACAATCAGGGTTGAAAATTAAAACTCTTGATCTGCTCTTATTAATAATTACAAAAACATTTTCACTGGCCTAAGAACTTAAGTTATAAATTAGTGTAACTGATTGAGAATGTCATGGCAATCCTGTTGTAGTTGTGTTAAGAGTATTCTGATTTTATACTAAATTATGTTTTTGAGAAAATATAGAGGCCAAAAAGTTAATGTAGAATATAAAGGATAATATATGTATATACTAACATTGGCTTTGGCCTTCTTTTTGGTCTTATCTCCTCCTCTTCCTCTTCAGACTGTAGATCTGATGTGTTACACATCAGAGATTTCTTTAAGAGTCGTTGTGCCTCAAAGTAGTCATCTTAAAATTAAATATGTGTTAAACTTCAGTAGTTTCAAATTATCATAGCAAAAAAGAACATTATACACAACAGAACAGTATGACACTGATTAAAAGGATTTTTTTTTCAATTATATAAGGTCAAAATATTTTGATATTTGCTTACAATAGTCATTTTAAAAAATAAATAAATAGCATACCACATGTTTTAATAACTCTGACATCATATGTTTTCCAGTCAGGTCCCGGCTCCTCCGAATTTTTCACTGCCCTGTTTACTCTTTCATCATTTCGGTAGTTTGGCCAATAGACAACTCCATCTCTGCACCACGTTTGTGGCACCACTGCTACCGTTTTGTTGATCAGGAACTCGATTAAGTGGAACATCCTTAACCGAGAAGGAAGGAAAGAAACAAACAGCAACACAGAAATATAACTTTTTTTGTTTCAAGAAGATCTGAAACAATTGTTATTAATAAAAGAAATTATATAGCCATCATTATTAATCAATTATTGTTGTGGCGTATGAATGTGTTGTGAATTAGCTGGAAAGTTTTTGTGAGAAGAACTGTTAGTGAATGAGACCCAATGTTTTGCTGATTATGCCGTTTTTACTTTCTTTTCAGCCTAAGGTTTTCTGGGTCAGTACGTCTACCTTTTGTTACCAAGTGCATAGTGTAATTGCATGTGGGTCACTTTTAAAAAGAAGATGTAAGCTGGTCATCCAATAAAAATATAATATGGTCAACAAATCGGAATTGCAGTTCAAATGTGGCCTTATTAAGCTCAACTGAATCAACAATGAACTGTCAACTTACTGCGAAGTTACTTTGAAACAATCTGTACTGTATAAATAAAAATGACTTTGAACACAAGCAACTCACTACACAAAGTACTTACAGACAATTGTTATCCAGTTTCAAACTGCAGTGTTTGTGGTGATGCATGGTGATGTCTTTTGTCACTGTGTCTGTTCCTAATTTTGCATAAACACTTGTCCAGTCAAAACTATTGTGCAACTGCATCAATTCTACTGCTAATATATGAACACAAGAGCTCTAACTACTACAAACTAAAACTACCATCAATACTACCACTATCATTCTCCCCTAGGAAAAAACATACAAGCTAAAAATGAAAATTTGATGTGTATCTGCTTACCCCCAGTGCATCCAAGATGTAGGTGACTTTGTTTCTTCAGTCGAACGCAAATTATGATTTTTAACTACAATCGCTGCAGTCTGTCAGTCAAATAATAGCAGTGGATGGGAACTTCTACTATAAGAGTAAATAAAACTTGCTTAGACAAATCCAAATGAAACCCTGCAGCTCGTGGCGACACATTGATGTCCTAAGACACGAAACGTTCAGTTTGTGCGAGAAACCGAACAGTATTTATATAATTTATTACCTCTAATACACCACTATGTCCAACTTCGTTCAGCTTCCGGTTGGTGAGGTCTGATCGCGCTCTGACAACGGAAGTAATGTCTAGCACTCATTGAAGTATATGGGCGAGACATCACTTCCGTCATCAGAACGCGTTTTTTGACCTCACTAACAGGATGCTGAACGAAGTTGGACATAGTGGTGTATTAGAGGTAATAAATTATATAAATACTGTTCGGTTTCTCACACAAACCGATCGTTTCGTGTCTTAGGACATCAATGTGTCGTCACGAGCCGCAGGGTTTAATTTGGATTTGTCTAAGCAAGTTCTATTTACTCTTATAGTAGAAGTTCCCATCCACTGCTATTATTTGACTGACAGACTGCAGCGGTTGCAGTTAAAAATCATAATTTGCGTTCGACTGAAGAAACAAAGTCACCTACATCTTGGATGCGCTGGGGGTAAGCAGATAAACATCAAATTTTCATTTTTGGGTGAACTATCCCTTTAACCTGTGGAGTTTTTGTTGTTTCTCACTGTAGCGTGAGACATTCCTAAAATGTATGAAATAAGGGTATGGCCACAAAACCATCCCTATGAGGTAAAGCAACACATTTCTGGACAAGCTCTGAAGCTTTAACACACTTGAGTGTATCTGATGTTTGTGAAATTATATGAATATTCAGATATTCAGAATTGAATGGGTATGTGAAGAACAAAGACTTCTCTGAAAATTCTTTGTATACTACGTACACTCCATCACTGCATTCCACAATGTTATGTATGATGCAAATCTCATTACCAATGACAAACACGTTATCCCCGGTTGAAACTTTAACCGTCCACTTGTCACATGCCATCTCACCATACTGTGCTTTCACTGACAGTCCATCTACAAGTGGCCCAACAAAATGCTGTTTTTTAAAAGAGGTACCATTTAAAGGAGTGTCAGTAATTCTCATCTCTGACAATCGACGAATAATTTGGGCAAGGGGAAAGTCTGGTTTTCTAACAAGCCTTTTTAGCTTGTTCAGGTAACTTTCATAGGGAAATGCAGAAAATGCGTCAAGACAACCATGTCGTTGTACTTCATCTGCCAGATGAACCAAAGCATGTACATTATAAACAAGTTGATCTTTGCCATATATTTCACCAAAGTGAGAAACAAAAGATCTAAGCAAGGTGCGAGCATACTGTGTGTGGCAGGACAGTCTAGGACTTACTAAAATGGCAGTACCAGAGAACAGCAGCATGAAATTGCTGTACATATTTCGGTCCAGAAAGGTACCCAACACTACAGGTCCGGTGTACAGCAGAAACTGCCTAAATTCAGTGGCCTTCCAGCGATCTAATTCCCTCAGCGTTCTGGGCTTTCGGGCAAACTCCACTGGAATATAGGAACGCATTTCTACTAGTTTAGCAGACATTCTATCTGCTATGTTTGCAGGTACTCTGAAATTCAGAGGACCCCTGAGCCAAATATTCAGCAAGCGCCTAACCACACCTAAACAAACCAAATGCATATAATCTAGAGGGAATTGAGAAACCATGCCAACACTGCTGCCATGAAATGGATGTGGCCCCTCATGATGATGGACCTCATCAACCATGTTTTCAAATGAATCATCTGTCCTTAGGGCATAGTCTGTATATGGGTATGTCATGCGTCTGTTAATATGTTTTCCAGGCTGAGAACATTTATCACAACCATGGTAGCCATTGTGGCTCTTTGTGTTTTTAATAAAGGACCTTGCTGGTGTGTCACAAATTACTGTGTCCAGTTCGAGCTTCAATGTCTTACCCTCTATTTCAAAACCTTTCTCAAGCTGTTGTAACTCAGCAACAAAATCTCCAAGAAACTCCTTTGCTGAGCTTGGTTTCTTTGGTCCACAGAACAAACCTATGACTACTGGTTCTTTCATGGGAACACTCAGTAGCAGACCAAGGATGGGCCACAGTTGCAGACTAGAGCTCTTGAACAAAGGAAGTCCATCTATGTTTACTTGCAACTTCAAAGTGAATCCGTCAGCCAGTGTATGTAGGTATTTAGACAGCATATTCTTAAGTGATGACAGAATACCAAAATAGTGATACTGTCCCCCAGCCCTTTCTAGAATAGTGTACTTTGTCTTAGTCCTAAGGAGGGTTCTAGCATCCTTTGGAAGATCAGGATGGCAAATGCGAAGTATGCACAATAGTGCTGTCAAAGCAACCAAAGAAATGCCAAAGTGTATGGCCCAGTTGGAAATACTGTCAGAGAGTGAAAATGTCTCAGGCCGTTCATCTTCTGAATGTTCTGAATCAGATGTCTGAATCGGCCTATCACAGCTGCCAATCACAAAACCCTCCTGTATGTCTGCATCTACCTCCATGCCACCTTCCTCCTCACTAAAGACTAGTCCAGTTGCAGTGTCTGAATAAGCTTGATTGTCTGGACTTTCTTCAGAAAGCTCTCTATTGACATCTACAAGGTCCCTCTC
>NC_063057.1:46613590-46761090 GCF_018812025.1 Megalobrama amblycephala | reverse complement strand
TTTGCTTTATGAAACAGAATCCATCGACAATAAGTCTGACTACACTGAAAAAAATTAATCTGAGTGGATGTAAATGTTAAGTAATTAAAATGCGTGATATCAACAATAAAATGTTAAGTTTGTGTCTTTACATTAATATATCTAGTTTCGTATTAATCTGCATTTGTTCAAAACACAAGACAATGTGTATTTTATTAATTTACAAAATTAATCTAAGTAATCCCAGCCAAGCTTTTTGGGTAAACACGCACAACAAACAATACCTTGTTTTATTTACTCACTCGGTACAAAAAAAAAAAAAAACCCTCCCCCTCCTGTTTCGTTGGTCTGGAAACCCCTTGCATTCTTAACGAAGACGAAGACGAAGACGCGGGCTGAACTTAAGGTAAGAATAAAGCTAGCAAATTAACAGTTAATGTTACTTGGGTTGGTACATTCTTTAAAGTTTTCGAATTGCTGTACAAAAACTAGGCTTTAAATGTAATTTGAAGATTGTTGTACGTGGATTTTCTAATTAGCATTAGGCCTACCATGTGGTTAGGTGGCTAACTTAGTTGCTTTAACGTAATGGTAGGCCTAATTGAAACTTTGCAAGTGGCAATAAAATAGTTTGTTGTAGTGTAATTTGAAGCTTACATTAGAATGCAGCAATAAAATAAGGCATGTAAGGTAATGTAAGCACGTGGATTTTTAGAACATCCATGATCCATGTATAATGTAGGGTAACGTCGTTTTTTTTCTCAATCAGGGTCTTATTTTATTCTTTAAAAATTTATGTTTTTGTGATTAAGTGACTGATGGGCACAACAATCTTTTAAATCGGCCATTAGGCTATAAAAGACCGCTGCAGTCTGCAGAGGCGGAGAGACGAAACAATTAACGGTAGGCCTACGTTAATGGGCAATTGCGTATCTTTAATTTACATCCACAAAACCTGCTTATTTGCCACTGACATGCTCAGATTATTATTCTAAGTGTCTGACAACATTATGGAAAGGATTCCTACTGAGGTCGACACGTTTGTTATAGAGTAAATACTTTTTATTTAACCTCTTTAGTTTACGTAGAAAAAATATTGTTTAATATTCACTGCACGTTAAAACATTTACTTGATCGGACTCAAGCTTGGATATTTGGACACTATTTATGATAAAACTAAATTCTTATTTGTGTTCAAATAGATGCAATTAGGACTCGTCCAAACGTGCGCGCATTTGTAGAAATATCGATTTAGTTTTCAAACTATTTCGTCATACAGAATGCATACTCCATGAATTATGCGATCTGAAGAGCTGAAAGAGTGCCCATTAGCGCGCTCTGTCTGTTTCTCTATGTGGTTTGCGTTTGTTAGGACGGTAGTTTTTACGGTCTATGGTTAGAGCGTTTACAGCTGTCAATCATATTACGTGACCATAATCCTGCCTTCTGCATGACGCGGTTCCCTGTACACTTTCTCATCTGAGCTCCGAGGAAAAAAAACACACAAACATTTCATATGAAACTGAAGACAATTAGCTGTCTGATCGGCAGGTCAACTACCTGTAGTGTTTGTGGAGAGAAGAAAATGTGAAACTATTTTTAATTATAGTTATAGTTACATGATTTGCTATGAATTGGGTTTCTTGCATTGGTCAGTTACTAACCATTAACTTACACTGTGTCCTTAACCAGGTGATTCTCCTGACAGTAGGCTACACTGGATAAAGGTATGTAACTTTCAATAAATTATATTTAAATTATTTAATAAATTTATTGTAGTGAGGAAACCGGGGGTAAAGTTATAACTCAGTTGGCAGGTTTTTTTTTTTTGCATTTCACAGAGTAAATTTATAGTCCTGTAAAAAAAAATTGTAAAAAAAAAAAATAAGTGACGACTTAACGTGTATGCACCATATGTTGCTGGTTGCTCAAAGTCTGCCATTGCATTAGTTCAGATTGCCATGATAATCTATTTTTGTTGATCCCATGGTTACATACATTAGCTAAAAAATAAAAAAAAAAACTTAAAGGGGTGGTTACATGCGATTTCACTTTTTTAACTTTAGTTAGTAATGTTGCTGCTTGAGCATAAACAGTATCTGCAAAGTTACAGCGCTGAAAGTTCAATGCAAACGGAGATATCGTCTTTTAAAGTTATATTGCCTACAAAAACGGGCAGTTTGGACTACAACGAGCTTCTTCCCGGGTTGGTGACATCATAAACCCTTGCTATTAACATAAACACGCCCCTGGGATCACGCAACAAAGTGGGCGAGGCCATGTGGCGCAGCACAATGAAAGCGGAAGACTTGTTTACACCGAACGCGAGCTGCGTGACGCGACGCATCAAAAGATATAGAACCTGTGATATTTTCTACACTGGATGCGGTGCTGAAGACAGCTTCAAGAATCTACATGAGTTCAATGCTGGATTTACACAAAGGCTTTTACTGAAAGATGAAGCAGTTCCCACTTTAAAAACAGAAGCAGTTGTTTATCGGCCCCAAACTGTAAGCACGTTTTATTGTTTGTCTTTCAAACATAATGTTATAGTTCTGTTGCTATTTTTAATGCATCTAGGACATTGTTTTTGCAACTCGTTTTTGCTAGCCAGTTAGCTAAGTTCTAGTGCAACAAACACCAACAAACTTCTATATTCATAGACAAACAGTTGTTCATGCTATAAATTAAATGATACCTTTACAAAAATGCGACTACTCAGTCATGTATTCGGCTGCAGTAAAGCTTTAATCAGGATAAAACTGTATATTGAAAGCTAACAAACAGCAGTGACAGCATCTAAACACTTTGACACAAATACTAAATGAAATACCATTCATAAACGTCCTTTAAAAGACGCGATTGCAGAGGTTCTGCTTTTTCCTCTTCATCTGGGTCTGATTCGGCTCAATTTGATACAGCAATATTGGCGCTATTATTTACTTTCCACCTAAGCGCGTAATAACGAATGGTAAGGGGCGTGGCGTTTCCGGACGCTTCAGCGAATCACGACACACTGGGCCAGAAACCAACCTGCTAACCAATCTGAGCACATTGCGTATTTCGGAGGGAGTGGCTTCATAGAAGCAGGAAGTCAAACGAGCCGTTCATATGACAGTGGAAACAGAGGTGTAGAATAAAGGTAAAATATATGAAAAATACAGCGTTTTAAAAAAAACGAAGCATTAAGACATGTTAAACTGTGCCCCCAAAACACAATCAAGCCTAGAAAAAAACCATGGAACCACCCCTTTAATTAGTTTACTTCCACCATTTTAAAGTCACATCTTTCTATTTAACATTGATGAGGCTGTGATAAAATCAAACTTACCTGATTACCTGTGGAGAAAATAACAAGATACTTACCTGATGAAGCTGTAAGAATGAAAAGAGAATGCAACCAATCTGTATGCTTGCTGTGGAAAAAATATAAGTATGTTTACTTGATGAGGCTGTCGGAAAAACATCTGATCACCTTATCAATGATGGTGTAATTTTAGATTCTCTTCTTTTAATTCGTCAGTTGCATACTCCCCTGAACAATTGTACGGCTCAGAACAACAGGCCTCAATATTGTCATATTTGACCAATCTACTTATGTTCAGTTAGTGCCCCAAAATGACTCTAAGAATATGCTGGGATCTATGTGATGCACAGGCACCATAAATTAATGTAAAAGTCAAGACACTCACACTAGTGCACACACAGTTGCACATAGACATAGTGCACACACAGTTTTGTTTAAAGATGTCATAGGTGTTGAAAGTAATCCTTCTCTGTAAAGTTCACAATCAAAACAAATGACTTGTGGTGACTTGTTAGTTGAATGTTTCTTTAACAAATGTGATTCGAGGGAATTCCAGGATGGACAAGGGCAATCAGTATGTAAACAGGCAAAAAATAGCTGCCGTCTTTCCTTAATTTGTAGTATTGTTTGGTTAAAGGGGTGGTATAATACCCCTTTTTACAAGATGTAAAATAAATCTCTTATGTCCTCAGAGTATGTGAAGTTTTTGCTCAACATACCGCACAGATAATTTTTTATAGCATGTAGTAAAAAAGCTCAGTTTTTGTATGTCCCTTTAAATGCAAATGACCTGCTGCTCCTGGTTGCATGTTCCTGGGGGCAGGATTTATGTAAATTTTAGGGTTAGTGATGTCACCAACCCGAGTGGAAGCCGTTGTAGTCTCTACCAGCCGTTTGTTGTAGTCCTTAAAAATAGATTTCTCTAAAAGAATATATCTCCCTTTGCTTTGAACTTTGAATGTCGTAACTTTGCAGATGTTGTTTATGCTCAAACAGCAACATTACACACTAACTAAAGTTAAAAAAGTGAAATCATAATCAACCATCCCTTTAAGATTACAAATGATTGACCTGATAAATAAATATATATTTTCTCTTTACATTTTTGAGGACAGACAAGCAGACAGAGAGGCAAACACAACTAAATGGAAGCTGTGCTCCTCACCGGTACCAGTATATGACGAATCTCGAAACTGACTTCCACCACCCTCAGAGAGACCACCCAATTTGCTCCTCATTTAGGGTCTGGATGTACTCAGATCTAGCATCTGGATTATATGGGATGGATTTGCAAGATTTGTACCTTTGTTGCCCCTGTTACAAATGAACTTTTGAGACACTACAGATTAAGGCACAACCACAATGAATTTCTTCCCTGTTTACATGCTGATTGCCCTTGCTCCTTCAAAACCTATAGTGCCCTAAAATCACATTTGAGAAGGACACATTCAACAGAAAAATCAACACCAGAAGCACTTTTTTTTTTAACTGTGAACTGTGCACTTCTTTTTTCTCCACTGAGAAGGATTACTTCCGACATCTTGGAGTTCATCTTAGGAAAAATGAAACTGTGCACTGTGTCTTTAAAGACTGTGATTTTCAGACAAATGTGTATGGAACCTTTGCCTCACACAGATCCCGACAACACGCAACGCATTCTTCGAGTGACTTTCAGGCACAAGCTGTACATAAGCATATAGATCAGTCCAATATTACAGATAATATTGTTGAAGAAGCACATTGTTCTGATGCATACACGTGTTTGGGAGAGGATGACTTTTCAGGAGAGTATGAAACTGAAGAATTGAAAGAGGATGAAATTGAACTAAAATTAGGCCACCTTCTTTTAAAATTACAGAGCATTTACAATGTTCCAAGCAAGTGCATTAATGAAGTTGTATCAGAGCTCCAGTTCATATCCTCTTCATTGTCAGGTCCTGGCATAAAAAAGACTGTAAATGCATGTTTAAGGAAACATGACTGTGTGCTTGATGACACTGTCGTCTCAGATTTAGTCAAACAGTTGAGTGAGTCCAACTCTGTTAGCACAGCTTTAAGAGCTGATGGTCCTCTTGCCACATCTTACAGAAGACAGCAGTTTTTTAAGAAGATTTTTCATGTGGTTGAGCCTGTCGAATTCATTCTGGACAAGAAGGAAGGTCGAACCTTACAATATGTCCCCATTCTTCAGTTATTGTCACAGATATTAAGCGTTAAAGGCATAAAGGAGAAAGCTTTCAACTCTTCATATGCTGCTCATGAGAGTCGGTACGAGTCATTTACTGATGGAACACATTTTAAAGAAAATGCACTTTCATCTACTGAAGACCTAACACTTTCTCTCCTTCTCTACATTGACGATTTTGAAGTGTGCAATCCTCTGGGAACATCCCGAAAAAAGCACAAGATTACTGCAGTGTATTGGGTATTGGCAAATGTTCCACTACAATTTCGTGCAACACTTAAGTCAATTTATTTAGCTGTACTTTGTAAGGCTGTAGATGTAAAGAAGTATGGTTATGAGGCAGTGCTTGAGCCATTGTTAAAAGACATTGTCCAACTGGAAGAAGAAGGACTCTTTATTCCTTTGTTTGGAAAGAAAATCAAAGGCACAATAGTTAGTGTAGTGGCTGACAATTTAGGTGCCCATTCACTCGGTGGATTTTTGGAAAGCTTTTCTGGATCTCATGTCTGCAGGTTTTGTTTGGGAAAGCTGTCTGAGTTTCAGGTAAAAGAAGTGAGGACTGGGGCCTTCCAAGCAAGAACGAAGCAGGAACATTCTTTTCATGTACAAGCAGCTTTAGAAAGTCCCACTGTCACTCCCTGCTTTGGTGTGAAAAGGCAATGTCCCTTAACTAAGAAATTAAAATACTTTGATGTTTTGTCAGGGTATCCCCCAGACTTGCTCCACGACCTATTTGAGGGAATAGTACCTTTGGAGTTGGCTTTGTGCCTTGATCTTCTGATTAAGAAAAAATACTTTACGTTATTTCAACTGAATGGCCTAATCAGCCAGTTCCCCTACAAGTGGACTGACAAATCTGACAGCCCACAGCCTATCCCGCTGAACTTTGCCACCCGGAAAAGCATAGGTGGAAACGCTCATGAAAATTGGAGTTTATTGCGACTGCTCCCCCTTATGATTGGTTTCAAAGTGCCAGAGAGTGAACCTGCATGGCATCTTTTAATGGATCTTAAAGACATTGTTGAGCTCGTGGTTTCTCCATTTCACACAGATGACACAATAAGATTCCTGGACACCAAGATATCTGAACACAGGCATAGATACTTGCAGGTTTTTCCAGAAGCAAGAGTTCTGCCAAAGCACCATTATCTAGAGCATTACCCACAACTATTCAAGGCTTTTGGACCGCTTGTAGCCATGTGGACCATGCGCTTTGAAGCGAAGCATAGCTTTTTCAAGCGAGTTGTTCGACATACCAACTGTTTTCGTAACATTTTACTGTCTCTTGCTGTTAAGCATCAATTCATGCTGGCTTACCATCTGCATGGCACAGATGTACTCAAACCTGCCCTCAGTGTCTCAAATATGTCCACATTGCCTGTCGATGTCCTCAAGGAAAACATACAGGAAGCAGTGCTTAAAAGGTTTCCTGGAGAAACATACATTCAGGTTGCCAATACAGTGACCTGTCATGGCACGACTTACTCAGTGGGAATGATTTTGCCGTATGGATCCACTGGAGGGCTTCCGGATTTTGTTGAGCTAAATCTGATCCTTATTGTGCATGGCCAGCCTGTATTTGCTGTCAAGTGTCTACATTCATGGTACAGTGAACACCTTAGGGCTTTTGAATTGGAATCCACAAGACAAGTGACAGTCTGCGAGCAACTAGAATCGACAGACTCCTATGCCCTTGCAGCTTACACTGTTGGACAAAAGCGATTTGTCACCCTGAAGCGTCATATACCCATACAAGATTAGGTATTTATATACAGTATATATTTGTTTTCGTTTGTTTCTAAATCCTCAATTCACGGTCATTAGTTAAGTGTTTCACATGACTTTCAAACTTCCTGGATCTGAAAAAATGCAAAACTACCCAAAAATGTCACCCAGAGGCCTCCTTTACAAGTGACCCATATCTAAATTAAAATTGTAAACTTTTTGATTCATTGCATGCCTAAATTTAACTTAACCAAACTTTTTTTTTTTATAACTACAGAATCATCATGTCTGCCCGACTTCGAGTTATACTGGAAGAAGAAATTCGCAAGCTTTCCTTGCCTTCAGGAATACCGCAGACTCTAGAGGAATTGAAGCATATTGTACAAGAAACATTTGCAATACACCAAGATTTTAGTTTTCAGTTCCAGGACCAAGATTTTAATGGTCAGTTTTTTACTCTCCTTGAAACTAATGAAATAAAGGACAAAGACACCATCAAGGTGGTCCTTGCTGAACCAGTTATCACAGTAACTTTTCAAGATTCTTCTGAGGATCAAGGAGTCCTGGATAGCTTTGATAGCAGTTGCACTGAGTTATTGGAAGATGTTGGTTCCTGCTCCACTGCATCCAGCGATACCACAATTCTGTCTTCTCCAGGTAGCACCTCCTCCCTTCGTTCTGTGCCTTGGCCAGCTCAGTTTGTAATTCCTACCTTTTCTTTTGACACGGAGCTCATTCTTCAAGCAGCAAATGAAGCTAACCTAAAGGAAGGAACCTTACTTTGCAATCCTGCTGTAAAATCCAACATTCTGGACAAACTAGCAGAGAGCATCTTTGTCTACACCGCCTATCCATCAAGTGCACAAAGGGAGCAGGTTGCTGAGGCCCTGGTTATGAAACACCCATGTTTGAGGGACCCAGTATCCTTCAATGGTTTATATAGTTGGCACAACAGCCTGAAGTACAAACTTGGAAATTTCAGAGCAAAGGTGAAACATCTTGGAATACCAGAGCTAAATGTCAACTGTCTCAAGAGAAAGTCAGCTGCAGATAAAACCCCAGCAAAAAACTTAAAAAAAGCAAAGAAATCTGAGGTAAACTATCTCCCGCCTCATCCTCAAGGCGAAACTGATACATCCCTTGAAAAGGAGAGAGTGGAGCTTCTCTATGAGTACAAGAAGAGAGACAACAACAGTGTCATTAATGAGAAGATGGCAAAAACCTTCTCACTGCGTCGTAAAGATGTGATCCAGAAACCAATTATTATTGACTTAAATGCTCGATGGCCTGCCCTGTTTGAGTTTTCCCAGGTATGTAGAACATTTTAATACTTATCTAATTGCCTTTGTAATACCAAGTACTTTGTCCGACAAGGTGGGAGTAGTGTGGAATTTGCTGAAACTAAGCTGCTAACTTAACTAAACTGAAACCATGCACTTAACCCTCATCCGGTGCAGCATCCCTTTCCAGACATCAGGCCACCTAAATGTTGTTCTCAGTGTATTTCTAGGGTTACTTTTTCTAGTTGGTATACTGTTTCTCTTCCCTGTGTCTCTAATTCTTTTCTTTCAGTATCTCATGATGTCTCTCCATCTCTCTTGGTCTCTTTCTCAGATCGAGGAGGAATTCCGGAGGATCACACTGAAGCCACTACAGTCCACATTCTTTGGGAAGTTGGACGAATACACGCCTAAATTGTTGAGACTCTACAGGAGGAAGGGAGGAGCTGTTGGGAAGAAACTTGATGAGACCCTTGAAATCATGAATGAGGCATGTACTTTTAAAATTGTAGCAGTTACTTTAATGTTGTAGCATTCTGATATCTGTACTTAAAGGGTCACACAAAAATTGAATTTCTGTCATTAATTTCTTACCCTCATTTCGTCCAAAACCCTAAGACCTTCTTTCATTTTCGGAACACAAATTAAGATATTTTTGATAAAATCTGAGAATTTTCTGACCCTCCATAGACCGCAACGTCATTGCAACTTTTAAGGTCCAGAAAGGCGGTAAAAACATTGCTAAAATAGTCCATGTGACTCCAGTGGCTCAACCTTAATGCCATGAAGCGGCGAGAATACTTTTTGTGCACACAAAAATAATGACATTATTCAACTATTTCATCTCTTCCATGTCAGTCTCCTATGTTTATTTTATTCTTTAAAAATTTATGTTTTTGTGATTAAGTGACTGATGGGCACAACAATCTTTTAAATCGGCCATTAGGCTATAAAAGACCGCTGCAGTCTGCAGAGGCGGAGAGACGAAACAATTAACGGTAGGCCTACGTTAATGGGCAATTGCGTATCTTTAATTTACATCCACAAAACCTGCTTATTTGCCACTGACATGCTCAGATTATTATTCTAAGTGTCTGACAACATTATGGAAAGGATTCCTACTGAGGTCGACACGTTTGTTATAGAGTAAATACTTTTTATTTAACCTCTTTAGTTTACGTAGAAAAAATATTGTTTAATATTCACTGCACGTTAAAACATTTACTTGATCGGACTCAAGCTTGGATATTTGGACACTATTTATGATAAAACTAAATTCTTATTTGTGTTCAAATAGATGCAATTGACAGCGTCCGTTAGGACTCGTCCAAACGTGCGCGCATTTGTAGAAATATCGATTTAGTTTTCAAACTATTTCGTCATACAGAATGCATACTCCATGAATTATGCGATCTGAAGAGCTGAAAGAGTGCCCATTAGCGCGCTCTGTCTGTTTCTCTATGTGGTTTGCGTTTGTTAGGACGGTAGTTTTTACGGTCTATGGTTAGAGCGTTTACAGCTGTCAATCATATTACGTGACCATAATCCTGCCTTCTGCATGACGCGGTTCCCTGTACACTTTCTCATCTGAGCTCCGAGGAAAAAAAACACACAAACATTTCATATGAAACTGAAGACAATTAGCTGTCTGATCGGCAGGTCAACTACCTGTAGTGTTTGTGGAGAGAAGAAAATGTGAAACTATTTTTAATTATAGTTATAGTTACATGATTTGCTATGAATTGGGTTTCTTGCATTGGTCAGTTACTAACCATTAACTTACACTGTGTCCTTAACCAGGTGATTCTCCTGACAGTAGGCTACACTGGATAAAGGTATGTAACTTTCAATAAATTATATTTAAATTATTTAATACATTTATTGTAGTGAGGAAACCGGGGGTAAAGTTATAACTCAGTTGGAAGTTTTTTTTTTTTTTGCATTTCACAGAGTAAATTTATAGTCCTGTAAAAGAAATTGTAAAAAAAAAAAAAAAAGTGACGACTTAACGTGTATGCACCATATGTTGCTGGTTGCTCAAAGTCTGCCATTGCATTAGTTCAGATTGCCATGATAATCTATTTTTGTTGATCCCATGGTTACATACATTAGCTAAAAAATAAAATAAAAAACTTAAAGGGGTGGTTACATGCGATTTCACTTTTTTAACTTTAGTTAGTAATGTTGCTGCTTGAGCATAAACAGTATCTGCAAAGTTACAGCGCTGAAAGTTCAATGCAAACGGAGATATCGTCTTTTAAAGTTATATTGCCTACAAAAACGGGCAGTTTGGACTACAACGAGCTTCTTCCCGGGTTGGTGACATCATAAACCCTTGCTATTAACATAAACACGCCCCGGGATCACGCAACAAAGTGGGCGAGGCCATGTGGCGCAGCACAATGAAAGCGGAAGACTTGTTTACACCGAACGCGAGCTGCGTGACGCGACGCATCAAAAGATATAGAACCTGTGATATTTTCTACACTGGATGCGGTGCTGAAGACAGCTTCAAGAATCTACATGAGTTCAATGCTGGATTTACACAAAGGCTTTTACTGAAAGATGAAGCAGTTCCCACTTTAAAAACAGAAGCAGTTGTTTATCGGCCCCAAACTGTAAGCACGTTTTATTGTTTGTCTTTCAAACATAATGTTATAGTTCTGTTGCTATTTTTAATGCATCTAGGACATTGTTTTTGCAACTCGTTTTTGCTAGCCAGTTAGCTAAGTTCTAGTGCAACAAACACCAACAAACTTCTATATTCATAGACAAACAGTTGTTCATGCTATAAATTAAATGATACCTTTACAAAAATGCGACTACTCAGTCATGTATTCGGCTGCAGTAAAGCTTTAATCAGGATAAAACTGTATATTGAAAGCTAACAAACAGCAGTGACAGCATCTAAACACTTTGACACAAATACTAAATGAAATACCATTCATAAACGTCCTTTAAAAGACGCGATTGCAGAGGTTCTGCTTTTTCCTCTTCATCTGGGTCTGATTCGGCTCAATTTGATACAGCAATATTGGCGCTATTATTTACTTTCCACCTAAGCGCGTAATAACGAATGGTAAGGGGCGTGGCGTTTCCGGACGCTTCAGCGAATCACGACACACTGGGCCAGAAACCAACCTGCTAACCAATCTGAGCACATTGCGTATTTCGGAGGGAGTGGCTTCATAGAAGCAGGAAGTCAAACGAGCCGTTCATATGACAGTGGAAACAGAGGTGTAGAATAAAGGTAAAATATATGAAAAATACAGCGTTTTAAAAAAAACGAAGCATTAAGACATGTTAAACTGTGCCCCCAAAACACAATCAAGCCTAGAAAAAAACCATGGAACCACCCCTTTAATTAGTTTACTTCCACCATTTTAAAGTCACATCTTTCTATTTAACATTGATGAGGCTGTGATAAAATCAAACTTACCTGATTACCTGTGGAGAAAATAACAAGATACTTACCTGATGAAGCTGTAAGAATGAAAAGAGAATGCAACCAATCTGTATGCTTGCTGTGGAAAAAATATAAGTATGTTTACTTGATGAGGCTGTCGGAAAAACATCTGATCACCTTATCAATGATGGTGTAATTTTAGATTCTCTTCTTTTAATTCGTCAGTTGCATACTCCCCTGAACAATTGTACGGCTCAGAACAACAGGCCTCAATATTGTCATATTTGACCAATCTACTTATGTTCAGTTAGTGCCCCAAAATGACTCTAAGAATATGCTGGGATCTATGTGATGCACAGGCACCATAAATTAATGTAAAAGTCAAGACACTCACACTAGTGCACACACAGTTGCACATAGACATAGTGCACACACAGTTTTGTTTAAAGATGTCATAGGTGTTGAAAGTAATCCTTCTCTGTAAAGTTCACAATCAAAACAAATGACTTGTGGTGACTTGTTAGTTGAATGTTTCTTTAACAAATGTGATTCGAGGGAATTCCAGGATGGACAAGGGCAATCAGTATGTAAACAGGCAAAAAATAGCTGCCGTCTTTCCTTAATTTGTAGTATTGTTTGGTTAAAGGGGTGGTATAATACCCCTTTTTACAAGATGTAAAATAAATCTCTTATGTCCTCAGAGTATGTGAAGTTTTTGCTCAACATACCGCACAGATAATTTTTTATAGCATGTAGTAAAAAAGCTCAGTTTTTGTATGTCCCTTTAAATGCAAATGACCTGCTGCTCCTGGTTGCATGTTCCTGGGGGCAGGATTTATGTAAATTTTAGGGTTAGTGATGTCACCAACCCGAGTGGAAGCCGTTGTAGTCTCTACCAGCCGTTTGTTGTAGTCCTTAAAAATAGATTTCTCTAAAAGAATATATCTCCCTTTGCTTTGAACTTTGAATGTCGTAACTTTGCAGATGTTGTTTATGCTCAAACAGCAACATTACACACTAACTAAAGTTAAAAAAGTGAAATCATAATCAACCATCCCTTTAAGATTACAAATGATTGACCTGATAAATAAATATATATTTTCTCTTTACATTTTTGAGGACAGACAAGCAGACAGAGAGGCAAACACAACTAAATGGAAGCTGTGCTCCTCACCGGTACCAGTATATGACGAATCTCGAAACTGACTTCCACCACCCTCAGAGAGACCACCCAATTTGCTCCTCATTTAGGGTCTGGATGTACTCAGATCTAGCATCTGGATTATATGGGATGGATTTGCAAGATTTGTACCTTTGTTGCCCCTGTTACAAATGAACTTTTGAGACACTACAGATTAAGGCACAACCACAATGAATTTCTTCCCTGTTTACATGCTGATTGCCCTTGCTCCTTCAAAACCTATAGTGCCCTAAAATCACATTTGAGAAGGACACATTCAACAGAAAAATCAACACCAGAAGCACTTTTTTTTTTAACTGTGAACTGTGCACTTCTTTTTTCTCCACTGAGAAGGATTACTTCCGACATCTTGGAGTTCATCTTAGGAAAAATGAAACTGTGCACTGTGTCTTTAAAGACTGATTTTCAGACAAATGTGTATGGAACCTTTGCCTCACACAGATCCCGACAACACGCAACGCATTCTTCGAGTGACTTTCAGGCACAAGCTGTACATAAGCATATAGATCAGTCCAATATTACAGATAATATTGTTGAAGAAGCACATTGTTCTGATGCATACACGTGTTTGGGAGAGGATGACTTTTCAGGAGAGTATGAAACTGAAGAATTGAAAGAGGATGAAATTGAACTAAAATTAGGCCACCTTCTTTTAAAATTACAGAGCATTTACAATGTTCCAAGCAAGTGCATTAATGAAGTTGTATCAGAGCTCCAGTTCATATCCTCTTCATTGTCAGGTCCTGGCATAAAAAAGACTGTAAATGCATGTTTAAGGAAACATGACTGTGTGCTTGATGACACTGTCGTCTCAGATTTAGTCAAACAGTTGAGTGAGTCCAACTCTGTTAGCACAGCTTTAAGAGCTGATGGTCCTCTTGCCACATCTTACAGAAGACAGCAGTTTTTTAAGAAGATTTTTCATGTGGTTGAGCCTGTCGAATTCATTCTGGACAAGAAGGAAGGTCGAACCTTACAATATGTCCCCATTCTTCAGTTATTGTCACAGATATTAAGCGTTAAAGGCATAAAGGAGAAAGCTTTCAACTCTTCATATGCTGCTCATGAGAGTCGGTACGAGTCATTTACTGATGGAACACATTTTAAAGAAAATGCACTTTCATCTACTGAAGACCTAACACTTTCTCTCCTTCTCTACATTGACGATTTTGAAGTGTGCAATCCTCTGGGAACATCCCGAAAAAAGCACAAGATTACTGCAGTGTATTGGGTATTGGCAAATGTTCCACTACAATTTCGTGCAACACTTAAGTCAATTTATTTAGCTGTACTTTGTAAGGCTGTAGATGTAAAGAAGTATGGTTATGAGGCAGTGCTTGAGCCATTGTTAAAAGACATTGTCCAACTGGAAGAAGAAGGACTCTTTATTCCTTTGTTTGGAAAGAAAATCAAAGGCACAATAGTTAGTGTAGTGGCTGACAATTTAGGTGCCCATTCACTCGGTGGATTTTTGGAAAGCTTTTCTGGATCTCATGTCTGCAGGTTTTGTTTGGGAAAGCTGTCTGAGTTTCAGGTAAAAGAAGTGAGGACTGGGGCCTTCCAAGCAAGAACGAAGCAGGAACATTCTTTTCATGTACAAGCAGCTTTAGAAAGTCCCACTGTCACTCCCTGCTTTGGTGTGAAAAGGCAATGTCCCTTAACTAAGAAATTAAAATACTTTGATGTTTTGTCAGGGTATCCCCCAGACTTGCTCCACGACCTATTTGAGGGAATAGTACCTTTGGAGTTGGCTTTGTGCCTTGATCTTCTGATTAAGAAAAAATACTTTACGTTATTTCAACTGAATGGCCTAATCAGCCAGTTCCCCTACAAGTGGACTGACAAATCTGACAGCCCACAGCCTATCCCGCTGAACTTTGCCACCCGGAAAAGCATAGGTGGAAACGCTCATGAAAATTGGAGTTTATTGCGACTGCTCCCCCTTATGATTGGTTTCAAAGTGCCAGAGAGTGAACCTGCATGGCATCTTTTAATGGATCTTAAAGACATTGTTGAGCTCGTGGTTTCTCCATTTCACACAGATGACACAATAAGATTCCTGGACACCAAGATATCTGAACACAGGCATAGATACTTGCAGGTTTTTCCAGAAGCAAGAGTTCTGCCAAAGCACCATTATCTAGAGCATTACCCACAACTATTCAAGGCTTTTGGACCGCTTGTAGCCATGTGGACCATGCGCTTTGAAGCGAAGCATAGCTTTTTCAAGCGAGTTGTTCGACATACCAACTGTTTTCGTAACATTTTACTGTCTCTTGCTGTTAAGCATCAATTCATGCTGGCTTACCATCTGCATGGCACAGATGTACTCAAACCTGCCCTCAGTGTCTCAAATATGTCCACATTGCCTGTCGATGTCCTCAAGGAAAACATACAGGAAGCAGTGCTTAAAAGGTTTCCTGGAGAAACATACATTCAGGTTGCCAATACAGTGACCTGTCATGGCACGACTTACTCAGTGGGAATGATTTTGCCGTATGGATCCACTGGAGGGCTTCCGGATTTTGTTGAGCTAAATCTGATCCTTATTGTGCATGGCCAGCCTGTATTTGCTGTCAAGTGTCTACATTCATGGTACAGTGAACACCTTAGGGCTTTTGAATTGGAATCCACAAGACAAGTGACAGTCTGCGAGCAACTAGAATCGACAGACTCCTATGCCCTTGCAGCTTACACTGTTGGACAAAAGCGATTTGTCACCCTGAAGCGTCATATACCCATACAAGATTAGGTATTTATATACAGTATATATTTGTTTTCGTTTGTTTCTAAATCCTCAATTCACGGTCATTAGTTAAGTGTTTCACATGACTTTCAAACTTCCTTGGATCTGAAAAAATGCAAAACTACCCAAAAATGTCACCCAGAGGCCTCCTTTACAAGTGACCCATATCTAAATTAAAATTGTAAACTTTTTGATTCATTGCATGCCTAAATTTAACTTAACCAATTTTTTTTTTTTATAACTACAGAATCATCATGTCTGCCCGACTTCGAGTTATACTGGAAGAAGAAATTCGCAAGCTTTCCTTGCCTTCAGGAATACCGCAGACTCTAGAGGAATTGAAGCATATTGTACAAGAAACATTTGCAATACACCAAGATTTTAGTTTTCAGTTCCAGGACCAAGATTTTAATGGTCAGTTTTTTACTCTCCTTGAAACTAATGAAATAAAGGACAAAGACACCATCAAGGTGGTCCTTGCTGAACCAGTTATCACAGTAACTTTTCAAGATTCTTCTGAGGATCAAGGAGTCCTGGATAGCTTTGATAGCAGTTGCACTGAGTTATTGGAAGATGTTGGTTCCTGCTCCACTGCATCCAGCGATACCACAATTCTGTCTTCTCCAGGTAGCACCTCCTCCCTTCGTTCTGTGCCTTGGCCAGCTCAGTTTGTAATTCCTACCTTTTCTTTTGACACGGAGCTCATTCTTCAAGCAGCAAATGAAGCTAACCTAAAGGAAGGAACCTTACTTTGCAATCCTGCTGTAAAATCCAACATTCTGGACAAACTAGCAGAGAGCATCTTTGTCTACACCGCCTATCCATCAAGTGCACAAAGGGAGCAGGTTGCTGAGGCCCTGGTTATGAAACACCCATGTTTGAGGGACCCAGTATCCTTCAATGGTTTATATAGTTGGCACAACAGCCTGAAGTACAAACTTGGAAATTTCAGAGCAAAGGTGAAACATCTTGGAATACCAGAGCTAAATGTCAACTGTCTCAAGAGAAAGTCAGCTGCAGATAAAACCCCAGCAAAAAACTTAAAAAAAGCAAAGAAATCTGAGGTAAACTATCTCCCGCCTCATCCTCAAGGCGAAACTGATACATCCCTTGAAAAGGAGAGAGTGGAGCTTCTCTATGAGTACAAGAAGAGAGACAACAACAGTGTCATTAATGAGAAGATGGCAAAAACCTTCTCACTGCGTCGTAAAGATGTGATCCAGAAACCAATTATTATTGACTTAAATGCTCGATGGCCTGCCCTGTTTGAGTTTTCCCAGGTATGTAGAACATTTTAATACTTATCTAATTGCCTTTGTAATACCAAGTACTTTGTCCGACAAGGTGGGAGTAGTGTGGAATTTGCTGAAACTAAGCTGCTAACTTAACTAAACTGAAACCATGCACTTAACCCTCATCCGGTGCAGCATCCCTTTCCAGACATCAGGCCACCTAAATGTTGTTCTCAGTGTATTTCTAGGGTTACTTTTTCTAGTTGGTATACTGTTTCTCTTCCCTGTGTCTCTAATTCTTTTCTTTCAGTATCTCATGATGTCTCTCCATCTCTCTTGGTCTCTTTCTCAGATCGAGGAGGAATTCCGGAGGATCACACTGAAGCCACTACAGTCCACATTCTTTGGGAAGTTGGACGAATACACGCCTAAATTGTTGAGACTCTACAGGAGGAAGGGAGGAGCTGTTGGGAAGAAACTTGATGAGACCCTTGAAATCATGAATGAGGCATGTACTTTTAAAATTGTAGCAGTTACTTTAATGTTGTAGCATTCTGATATCTGTACTTAAAGGGTCACACAAAAATTGAATTTCTGTCATTAATTTCTTACCCTCATTTCGTCCAAAACCCTAAGACCTTCTTTCATTTTCGGAACACAAATTAAGATATTTTTGATAAAATCTGAGAATTTTCTGACCCTCCATAGACCGCAACGTCATTGCAACTTTTAAGGTCCAGAAAGGCGGTAAAAACATTGCTAAAATAGTCCATGTGACTCCAGTGGCTCAACCTTAATGCCATGAAGCGGCGAGAATACTTTTTGTGCACACAAAAATAATGACATTATTCAACTATTTCATCTCTTCCATGTCAGTCTCCTATGCTGTTCACATAGTAAACACAGCGTTGCCTTTCCGTGTTCTACTTAAACGCCGGCTCAGTATTGGCCTCTGGTTGGCCAGCTCCTGCGTCAGCATCACATGCATGCATCATTGTGCTTGCGTGAACAGTGTCGGCCAGTAGTAAGCCGGTGTTGAAGCGCAACTCTGTGTTTACTACATAAACAGCGTAGGAGACTGACACAGTAGAGACAAAATTGTTAAAGTCGTTCTGTTTGTGTTTTTTTGCACACAAATAAAAGTACTCGTTGCTTCATCACATTAAGGTTGAGCCACTGTAGTCACATGAACTACTTTAACGATACTTCCTTTCTGGGCCTAGAAAGTGGTTATGATGTTGCAGTCTATGAAGGGGGTGAGACAGCTCTCAGATTTCAACAGAAATATCTTAATTTGTGTAATCTTACGGGATTAGAACAATATGAGGATGAGTAATTGACAGAATTTTAACTTAAAGGGGTCAGTTCACCCGGAAATGAAAATTCTATCAGCAATTACTCGCCCTCATGTCGTTCCATAC
This sequence comes from Megalobrama amblycephala, assembly GCF_018812025.1. Classification (NCBI taxonomy): domain Eukaryota; kingdom Metazoa; phylum Chordata; class Actinopteri; order Cypriniformes; family Xenocyprididae; genus Megalobrama; species Megalobrama amblycephala. The sequence goes on along the minus strand of NC_063057.1, from coordinate 46,742,608 downwards.
CTGTAAGACATTCGTTCATCTTCAGAACACAAATTAAGATATTATTGATGAAATCTGAGAGCTGTGTCACTCCTCCATAGGCTGATTGGTAATTGCATCTATCAAGGCCCAGAAAGTTGGTAAAGACATCGTTAAAATAGTCCAAGTGACTACAGTGGCTCAACCTTTACTTTATGAAGCGACGAGAATAATTTTTGTGTGAAAAAACACACAAAAATAACGACTTTATTCAACTATTTATTTTCTTCCGTGTGGGCCTCTGACGTGAGTTCATGAGAGCCCCACGACGCATGTGCGAGAACACAGATGACATCCTGACATAGCCGGAAGCGCTTCACTGTCTGTTTACAAGCAGGGTACATACTGTGTATGTAAGCTATTTGAATTCGACATTGATTATGCTTTAGGTCTCGATGTAGTGTATAAAATGGTTCTAAAGTGTTCGAAATCTGCGGACATATTTACAAAGACAGTTTTATGTACAGTGCGCATCTTCCTCTGCTTGTTAACAGACAGTGAAGCGCTTCTAGCTACGAGGTCGTCATCTTCAGCATCTTCTCAGTTCTCGCGCATGCGTCGTGACCCTCTCATGAACTCGCGTCAGAGGCCCACACGGAAGAAAATAAGTAGCTGAATAAGGTTGTTATTTTTGTTTGTTTTTTTTGCACACAAAAAGCATTATCATCGCTTCATAAAGTTAAGGTTGAACCACTGTAGTTACTTTAGTTAAATAGTTAACTAAACTGTAGTTAAATACTTTGACTAGTTTAACAATGTCTTTACTAACTTTCTGGACCTTGAAAGTGGTCATGATGAGCTCTCAGATTTCATCAAAAATATCTTAATTTGTGTTCCTAAGATGAACGAAAGTCTTACGGGGTTGGAACAACATGAGGGCGAGTAATTAATGACAGAATTTTCATTTTTGGTTAAACTAACCCTTTAATATAATTCCATATTTCATATATTTGTAGGACAACAGCATTGAGTCCAGAAGAGAATCTGTGATCAGAGGCCTCATTCTCTACCTTGGTGAAAAGACAGAGGAATTATTCAATGACTACCAGGTAAAGAAAAATTATATTTCTGCATAGGGCTGGGCGATATATCGCATGCGATTGTCACGCACATTTCGTCAGTAAAGCCGGTTCCCTGATTACCGCTAAATCGCCATCACCTGCTTTCAAATGGAGCGCCTTTTAATAGACAGAGCCGTAGCTCACTGACAAGCCACGCAATATCGGGTTCATTATGGAAGGCGATTCATCTTCGATAATGAACGCGATTTTGCGTGGCTTGCGTGGCCAGGGAACCGGCTTTACTGATGAAATGTGCGTGACAATCGCATGCGATATATCGCCCAGCCCTGTTTCTGCATATATATGTATACTTAAAGGTTTTCAAATGTATTTCTTGATTTATATAGAATGTTTTACACTGGCACTGCACTTATTTATTTATTTATTTATTTATATAATATATATATTAAGGATGTCCCGATACCACTTTGTCACTACCGATGCCGCAGCTTTGGCTTTTTGCCAATACTGATATCAATCCGATATTTTATTTTATTCTTGAACTAATACTACTAATAATAAAATATATGGAAGCACTTTGCTCATTTAGCCACATAGAAACATCTCACTTAAATGGAGAACAAATACATCTCCAGTATATAGTCCACAACAACAATTGATAATGAAAGACCGCCACCCTTTATTCAAAAGACCTTGAGATATGATTGGTAATTGTACCTGAATGAATTTAAAATTAATTTGCTATTTCAGATCAATATATTTGTTTCCTTACAATTTTAATTAACTTTTAACTTTATTCTCATCTGAATTATAAATAATTTATTTCTGTATAAAATAATACTACCATTAAAAACACATTTGATTTTCTTTTTTAATCAATGTAGAATGTGTAACTTAAAAATAACCAGATTAGTGCTCTTTTTTTTAGGACAAGAAATGAAAACGAATGCAATATGATGAATGACCAAAAGATGAGATAATTTTTGCTTGTGTGTGTGTGTGTGTGTGTGTGAGTGTGTGAGAGAGAGAGATTTTGGTTGGGTGACAGTTGTAGGGTACATTTTGACAAGAGTTTACAGTTTGACAGAAGCACAATGTTGTGTTTTACACAAATATAAGTAGGCTAAACACTTTGCAGTTTTAATGATGCCCTGTATGAAAAAAAAAAAAAAAACCCGGAACAACCAAAACAAATAGGACGCGCGTAAAGCGAGCGTTTGAAGCAAAATAGACGTGCGTTCAGAGCTAAGGCGGATTAGGTGACTATGCGCGTATCTAACAGTAGTTCCGCATTACATTAATTAATGTGCATGTGAGTTTTATTATTTTTTATACTGCGTATTCTCCGTGTAAATCCATACACCGAACTGTGACGCACGTACCGCTTTGGTTCAGTACGAATACATGTACCGTTCCACCCCATGTGTGTGCAGAATTATTAGGCACGTTGATTTTCTGATCATATTTTATTCCCAGGAACATTTTGCCAATTCCAAACCATATTAATCTTAATAAGTACTATTAAATTTGTATTTAATCATTTATAAGTGTTATATAATTGTTCATGACGGCTGGAAATGAAAAAGAATTATATTCAGGTGTGCAGAATTATTAGGCAAGTTTTCTTTTACAGATAAAATAAGTCAAAAAGAGATTTAACTCAGACTTAAAAGTAAAAAGATTAAATCCTCATGAGAAGGATGCAATACTAATGCAATACTAGAGATAGCAGTTAAGGCATGACCAGTGAAATGCTCATTGGGTCAGCAGGGTCAGACAAAAACCGGTGGAGAAGAAAAGACACATGATAACTGCAAATGAATGAAGAATTAAGGTGAAAAATTAAGTGTGAAACCATCAGGAACCCTTTAGTCTCCAGCGCCACCATTTTCCAGAACTGTAGCCTACCTGAAATCTCCAGAAGTGCAAGGTGTCAGGGTGCTCTTCTGGAGACTCCAGGTAGGCTACAGTTCTGGAAAATGGTGGCGCTGGAGACTAAAGGGTTCCTGATGGTTTCACACTTAATTTTTCACCTTAAAGGGATAGTTCGCCCAAAAATGAAAATTTGATGTTTATCTGCTTACCCCCAGCGCATCGAAGATGTAGATGTCTTTGTTTCTTCAGTAGAACACAAATTAAGATTTTTAACTCCAAACGCTGCCTTCTGTCAGTGGTACAATGCAAGTCAGCGGGAACTTGGGCTATAAAAGTAAATAAAACACGACAGACAAATCCAAATGAAACCCTGCGGCTCGTGACGACACATTGATGTCTTAAGACACGAAACGATCGGTTTGTGTGAGAAACCGAACATGTATTTATATAATTTTTTACCTCTAATACACCACTATGTCCAACTGTATTCATCAATCGATTCGTGAGGTCTGATCGCGCTCCGACAACGGCAGTGATGTCTCGCGCATATACTTCAATGAGTGCTAGACATCACTTCCGTTGTCAGAGCGCGATCAGTTAAATCTCTTTTTGGCTTATTTTATCTGTAAAAGAAAACTTGCCTAATAATTCTGCACACCTGAATATAAGGCGTTTTTCATTTCCAGCCTTCATGAACAATTATATATCACTTATAAATGATTAAACACAATATTAATAGTAGTTAAGTTTAATATGGTTTGGAATTGGCAAAATGTTCCTGGGAATAAAATATGATCAGAAAATCAACGTGCCTAATAATTCTGCACACACTGTTTGTGTGTGTCTCTCTCCACATAAATATTTTTAAATTCACACAAGATTGTTATTGTTTATAAATGTGGGCAAATCCATGTGGGAAAAAAATTGGCTTAAATCACAACACTGCAGCAACCACGTAATCCCACCCAGATTTTTGTTCCGATGGAGAGCAAAGAGCTAAATGCATTCTTCACATCAGCAAACAAAGAAGTAGGTTCAATTCTCTCTGGTTTATTTCACAGGTTTGTGATGACGACGATGCTGCAGCCATCCAAGAGGCCATCACTTCATTTGTACTCAACATCTTTGTGGTCAGCAAAGCCAGGGATGGAGGTCTCGAGAAGAAAGCTGGAATAGCCATTGAGGGAGTAGAGGTCCTTTTTGGCATTCCCAGTGTAGCACATGCTTGCTCCTACCTTATGGGCCTTATTTATGCATTGGAACTAAGCTACCCAAAGAAACTTAAATACACCTTTGAGGTATTTCAGAAGATCTTCCTGGAGCTGGAGGATGTTAACAAAAACATGTCCTCCAAAATCCACGATCTCAAGATCAGCTTACTGGCCTAAAAGCGATACAGACATTGGGTGAAGTTAGAGGGTTTGAGTTAGGTCCCTCTGTTAAAGTTTTACAGTTCAATTTCTCAGGTTCTCCTAATGCACTCTCAATAGTAACTACTATCGCATTTTCATATAGGGACCATGTTTTGTAAGTCTGTTAATGAGCATTTGAAGGAAACATGACTGTGAAGAAGTGAGAAACGCATGAGTCATGGAAAACATTTTGCACAATGTGAATTTATTGTAATTTTATTTTGATAAGCTACTAACCTACCCAAAGAAACTGAAATGTAGGCTTTCCAGAAGATCTTCCTGGAGCTAGAGGACAGGAACCAAAAAATGTTCCCCAAAGTTCATGATCTCATGATCAGCTTACTGGCCTTACATTGTTGAATGTAGAGGGTTTGAGTTAAGTCCCTCTGGTAAAATTTTACTGTTCAATTTCTCAGGTTTTTTTCAATTCTCAAGTTACACTAATCCTGTTTCATATAGGGACCGTGTTTGTGAGTCTGTTAATGTTAAAGGTGCAGTTGAAGGAAAGATGACAGTTAAGAAGTCAGAAACTATATTGCACAATGTGAGTTTTTTTTAATAGAAACCCAAAGAAACTGAAATGTAGTTTTCTTAGAAGATCTCCATTTTCACACGGGGATCATACATGGGATCATAAATGTGATCATACATGTGCAAGCGTGTTGTTTTAAAGTCTTAAGAGTATGTTACTGTACAGGACTGAAAAACGCAATTTTATAGAAAATATTCTGTAAATGTCTCTGAATTGTTTCTTCTGAAGACAATAAATTTCCTCTAGCACCACAATGAAGCACAATTTTATTGTACACAATGTCTCAACCTGTGAGGTGGATGTATTTTATTATACTTTGTTTTATACTGACCTTGTCAGTTTTTACTATCAAATGGCCAAAATGTCAGCTTTATGTAATGTAATAACTAGATTTCCATATTTGATGAATACATTCTACTGGCATTCTGTTTACAAGTACCAGTGTTGAACTTTTACTATAGTAGTAAAATAATTACATTTACAGTATAATTTGCATTTATACTTTCAGTAGAAATACTCAGTTGATAATTAGAATATCTGTGTACATGTAACTTTAAAATACACAGTAGATCCCACTTGAAATTTGTAATATTGAAATGCAAAAATTAAGTTGGATTCAATCAAAAATACACATTTAGAATTCTTAAAGTTGTGTAGATCACACACACACAAAAATGACTAGATCAATGCTAAAATTAAGTTAACTTAATGTGAAAATTTTATTTCAACAAACAGAAAAATTAAGTAGTTTGTACAAAGACTAGTCTTGTTAGATCTACGTAATAAAATTATGCAAAAGAATTCATTATATTTTTTAAGTAAATCAAGCATATCATTTTTATCAGTGTAACCAAAATAAGCCTGTCTTGTATTATAATCTTGGAACAGCCCTCAGGATTACTAGAAAGTTGCAGTCAGGTGAGTGGCCCTCCAGGACCAAAGTTGCCCATCCCTGATGTAGATCTATGAAGATTTGAAGACTACTCAATAATGACCTTAATGAATTCAAAACATTATTTCTGCAATATTTTTCTGGGACCTACTTTATATTAGGTTTCCTTAACCACTATGTACTTGTATCAAAAAATAAGTACTGTATTGAAAACACATTTGCTGCTATTGAGGTGGGATATGGGAAAGGTTAGGGACAGATTTGGTGGTATAGGCTTAACGCTGCATTCACACGGGGCGTCGGCGTTAACGCTTCTCATTTACTTTGAATGGGTAACGTCATGCGTTGCCGAACTGAATTGTGGGTTCCATCGCGTCACTTCACTCGCGTTGCAAGCAGCATAAGTTGAAGATTTCTCAACTTTTCAAGTGCCAACGCAGGCGTCAGCCAATAGATCGCTTTATGCAAACACCCTAGAGGAGTCGCTAGCCAATTGCGTTCGAGCAACACCGGAAAGTAATGTGATTGGCTTTAGACACGCCCTCCATCAAGTGTTGACGCTGAAGCCCCGTGTGAATGCAGCATAAGGGTGGGTTAAAGTGTAAGGGAAGTGTTAACAGTGTAATTATAAATGTAATAACATGCAGGTATTTTTTTTATACATTAGTACAATGTAAAATCATGCAGGTCCAGGTTTTCTGTAAAGGTGTTTTGAAACAGTGTACACTGAATCAACACTGAACTGACCTCAGCTAGACAATGACACTATTTTCTTTTTAGAGTTGCTTTTCAGCAGAATCGAACTCTATTTGAATCATTGAATTATTATTTTCCTGTTTATCCCTGTAAAGCTGCTTTGAAACAATTTCAATTGTATAAAGCACTATATAGATAAAGGCGACTTGTCTTCCCTTGACTGTGTAAAAGAAATCAACTGGACTAACTGAATGAGCTACAAACACCTAGGATCAATGGTGAGCCCCAACAGTAGATATTTTCTCTAATTAAAGATAAATTGAATAATGCAGTTCATTGTCTTATTCAGTTTGTCATTTTATTTCATTTTCATTTACATTATGGAATTTCACAGCAATACAAGTTTTTTTTTTTTATCTAGAATCTTTTGATTCTAGAAATTTAAACCGAATCAAACATATAATGGATGCCCCTATATAATCACAGTTAGAGGGCAGCTACCATAACCACTTAGTATTTAAAACTATAGCAAAGGAAATTATCAGGTGCGTCAACATGAGTTTGTATGTTACAGCGTATGGCTACAGCGTGTGAAGAGGAATATCAGCCTGGCATTCTAGCCTGCTGGCAGCACAACGTGTGCTTCCCATCCGGCGACTCGAGCACTCAGCGGTGCAGGAATCCTCCGTACTACCCTCCTGGACCCACGAGGACACCAGCGTAAAAAGACTGTTGCGAGTGCTCAAGTCATCAGAACCAGTCTGGATTGGAAGCATGCGTGTAGCCACTGACGGGCTAGGATGCCGGGCCGTCATTCCCCCTCAACGTGCCGTGGCCACCAGAAGAGCCGCTTGAGAGAAGCTGCCACCCCTCACACCCTGGACCAGAGAGAAGGTAGCATGTGTGGCCATCAGACCCTGTCCTCTTACCTGGACCAATCCTGACTTGACACTGCCCATTCTTCACAATTCCAGCACCAGATTCCCTGTTTATTTGGACACTTTTCCACTCTTCACTTTTGGCCCACATTCAGCTGTGGTGTGAAGGTAGCCTTAATTTTAAGGCCGGGACACACCAACCCGACTAGCGGCAATGAGAGTCGCTGGTGTAGTCGCCTCACGTCGGCTGCGTTGGGGAAAAAATATGTGCTTTTTATGAATTTTTTTTGTTTCCACCAAAATCAGTATTGTATCTTGTCGGTATTGAAAGTAATTTATTAATTTTGCACAAAATGCGATATCCGTTGTGTTATTCTGTCATGTTTTCTTCCTTTCTTTCCAAAACGCGACAAACGCCAGTCTCCCTTCTCTGCAGAATGCGATATATCCCCTCAACCAATCACAGCGCACCATACCACGCACTGTAAACCGTAATGGCGGCGCTCTGAATATACCCGGCATCGTAGTTTTCCTTAGTTTGTGATCAACAAAAACAGAAAAATGAATAATTTTGATGGCATTGATGAACTTGTGGTGGTTCCTGTGGTGGGGAAAAGACATAAGTCATCGAAATGTAATCATTTATGTGAGGAGATTAAGAAGATGAGGCACTCGAGTCAGGAGGAGGAAAAATGCCGGCTGTTGCTTGTTCCACAACAGCATCAAACTTCTGTCACGGTCCCCAAAACTGAATCACGAACAGTTTTTAAAAGCCGTTTTTAATACCAATGTACTCGGCAAATGTGTTTATTTTAACCGCGTGGTGGTGCCAGAAACTCTTTAATCGGTAATGACAAACAGAGACATAATTAATTTATAACATTAACAAGATGACCCGTTGAATTCATTTTGGGAGCGACAATGTATTTTTAGTCAAATGCCTGTATATAAGATTAGGATTGACAAAGTTCAGAGGCTGTCATATATGTGAATCAACTTACTTTGCTGTGTATTTTCAATTTGAAAAATAACTTTTATATTGAAGGATTAATTGCATTTTGAAAAAAAAAAAAAAAAAAAACATGTCATGGATTTATTGCATTTTGGGGGAAAAATAATTTTTATTATAAACCTTTGAAATCTAGATTTGAATTTTTGATGTTTTTATAACCAAAAGATGCTATGTTAAAGTTTGAAACAGAAAAAAGTGGTTTTCATCTTGCCGCTTTCTTGGTAAAGAAAACACCTTTTTACTCAAATTAATCAAAATGGATTTATAGCGTTTTGGAACCAAACTCTTCATATATTTGTCTATGTTCATCATTCAAAAAGGGAAAGTGAAACTAAGACTGTATGTATACAAACCATAAACAAATTAGCACTTGCTTACTGTTCTGAATATCAATCATGCTGATCACGTTCTTTATTCCACTCCACTCATGTTATTATGAAAATATTTGTGCATTCAAGTGCTCAGGTAAGATGACGTAAAATTAGAACAATTTTCTATCTGTGCCATCATGACTTATTTGCTTGCTTTCGTAACTTTTGCTTGTATTCTCGTGAACTGACTGGTTTGCTATACTGAACAGCCAATCGGAGTTCTCTCTCTCGCCAATGGTGAAAAAAAGCAGACGGGGACCAACTTCAGCCGACGGTGCAGAACACATCGAGGAAACTTAGTCGGCTGACGCACAAAAATTGTCCGACGGCCAACTGTCGGCTTGGTGTGTTCCAGGCTTTACACAGGTGCGTGTTTTCTGGTGCCATTTTAAATGGCCAAGCCATTTAAAACTCTTTCCACACATGGAACACAAATATGGTCTTACATTCGCATGAGTTTGCAAATGGCGTTTCAAGAATCTCTGATGTGTGAAATTTATTTTACACTGAAGACATCTGTAAAGCCTCTCTTCGATGTGAAATCTCATGTGAGTTTTGAGGCTTATGTTATGTCGGAAACTCTTTCCACAGTGATGGCACATGAAAGGCTTCTCTCCAGTGTGAATTCTCATGTGAGTTTGGAGGCTTACATTATGTCTAAAACTGTTTCCACAGTGAGGACATGTAAAAGGCTTTTCTCCAGTGTGAACTCTCATGTGAGCCTTAAGATTTCCTTTATGTGTGAAATTCTTTCCACAGTGATGGCACATGAGAGGGTTTTTGCCAACATGGGTGAATACATGCATCCTAAGGTTTTTACTGTTTGGGAAACTCCTTCCACACTGATTACACACAAAACAGTTCACTCTTGAGTGAATCTTCATGTGGTAATCGAGGGATATTTTACGTGTGAAACATTTTCCACACTGAACACATATGAATGGCTTCTCTCCAGCATGGATTCTCATGTGAGTCTTTAGGTTTCCATTGTGTGAAAAGGTCTTTTTACACAGTTTGCATGTGTGAGGGCTCTCTCCAGTGTGAATTCTCATGTGGGAATCAAGGGTCACTTTATATGTGAAACTCTCTCCGCACTGAGAGCATTTGAAAGGCTTCTCTCCAGTGTGAATTCTCATGTGAGTCTTAAGGCATTTGTTGAACTGGAAACTTCTTTCACACTGGTCACATTTGAAAGGCTTCTCTTCAGTGTGAATTCTTTTTACGTGCCTGTTAAGGCATTGCTTATCTGGGAAACTCTTTCCACACTGCTGACATATAAAACAGTCCTCTCTTGTGTGAATTCTCATGTGGCCATTAAGGGTTGTTTTACATCTGAAACTCTTTCCACACTGATCACATGTGAATGGCCTCTCTCCAGTATGAATTTTCATGTGACAACTAAGGTTTAGTTCTGTTTTAAAGCTGTTTCCACACAGTTTGCAGGTGTAAGGCTTCTCTTCAGAGTGAATTTTCATGTGCCTGTTAAGGGATCCCTTTTGAGTGAAACTTCTTCCACACAGATGGCAAGTGTAAGGCTTCTCTCCAGTGTGAATTCTCATGTGCCTTTTAAGACTTCCTCTTTCAGTGAAACTTTGTCCACACTGTTGGCAGGTGAAAGGGCTCACTCCATTGTGAATTCCCATGTGGACCTTAAGGTCACCATGTTGACTGAAACTCTTCCCACATTGAAAGCAGGAGAAATAACTTTTAGTTTCCATCTTCTTAGCTCTATTTTGTGAGGAATTCTTTACAGTCTGTGAGCAACTAAAGGATTTTTCTCCACTTATGAAACCATGATGTTTTTCATATTGTCCTTTCTCTTCAATTTCATTCAATACTCCACTCTCCTCTTTTAGCGGCATCAGGTCTAAGGCAAAAAGAGACAAAATATAAGTTCTTCTCAGTGTAATGTCCCACAGCAACACACATTTAAGATGTTTAAAGCATCAAAACCAACACGTATTTGCAATCCTATACAAACGAAACTACTAAAAGATTTGTATTCTCAAAACCTCTCATCAATATTGTTAACTCTGTTTTCTTTAGTGATTTGAAATCGGCCCATCACTAGATTTTGTTGAAAAGTCGTTATTTTGTTTTTGTTTTTTTGGCACACAAAAAGTATTCTTGTCGCTTTATAATATTAAGATAGAGCCACTGTACTCACATGAACTGTTTGAAATATGTTTTTAGTACCTTTATGGTACCTGGAGTTTTTCAGTGTCTTTGCTCTCAATAGAGGTCTCACTGAGCCATCGGATTTCATCAACAATATCTTAATTTGTGTTCCGAAGATGAACAAAGGTCTTACAGGTGTAGAACGGCATGAGGGTGAGTAATAAATGACATTATTTTCATTTTTGGGTGAACTAACCCTTTAAACCCCTTATCAGAAAAAACAAAACATAACAAAGAACAGCACAACTCTACAAGTCAGTTCAGTGTTTATATTAGGGCTACATTGACTAATTGATAAAATTATCAAAAAATAAATAATTGATAATGAAAAATAATCACTAACAAATCTGTTTATCACTTAATCATGTCTGCATGCAGTGCATGGAGAACATGTCACTTTACAGCAGTAAATAACCCAAGTTGTTTAAAACATGTGAATACATCATATTAAGCACAAAACTCAAGCATTAAAATCAAACTAACTCATAAGAATACAGTTTAACGAGTGCTTGCTGTATCAAGGGTTTTGACATGCGTTGTGTTGTTGAATGCTTTTAAGACATGTTTTCTCCACTGCAAAGCTTACATTTTATGGTTATTTCCTTATCTGTAAAGGTTAAGAAGTGACACAAGAATTTCCATTTTGAATAAAGGTTAATCAATATACAATTGTGGTTTACACCTTGTAGAGTCTTCAAAAACTTAAAATTTAAACAAAATTCAGGAGTCAGACAGCTCTCGGATTTCATCAAAACTTTCTTAATTTGTGTTCCGAAAATGAACAAAGGTCTTACGGGTGTGAAACGACATGAGGGTGAGTAGCCTAATTAATTACAGAATTTTCATTTTTGAGTGAACTAACCCTTTAAATAGACATTAAATAGGCTACTTGCCAAAAAATACAATTTGAAAAAACTCTACAGGAAGTGGCAAAGTCACGCAGTCCATGAGGGACAGATCGTTAATGGCAACTATAAAAATGACAAGAACGTCACATCTGAAAGCTGCAGTCATTTTTTATAGTTTAAAATGAATGGAGGATATCTCACATTTTTCCGCTGGTGCTCAGCGGCTATATAGCCTATAGTTCATGATAGGCTATAGTTAACAAGTATGCCCATACAGCGCTATTGTGCATGCGCTTTTGTGATGCATTGTTATGTTGAATCAAATAAATTATTTCTTTCTGAATCTACTTTCTGTAACGTCTATTTGATGCTTTACACAATGATGACTTTAAATTATCTTTTGGGGATAATTTCTCAGTTGAATTTGATGTACAATAAATGTGTGATTACTTAGATTGACAATATTAGATTAATTAACTGCCATGTAATTAATCATGTAATTAATTAGATTAAACATTTTAATCACTTCCCAGCCCTAATTATTATATATTCTTCTCAGATGAATGTTATTTAAGAGTGCTGTATAATTAAATTGACGGTACATTTCAGTATTTAGTTCACTCACCCCCTTTTGTCACTCAGTGTACCCCAGTTTGACACTCGGATGATATGCTTCAAAGATATCGTTCATTACTGTAAAGGCATTTTAAAAAGGATCAAATGACAGAGTTCAGCTTTGACAATGAAACCAACCTGTTTGTTCCTCGGTATCTTCTTGTTTCACGCTGAAAACTTCTTCAATCTTAATTTCTTCAATTCCTCTTTAATAACCGCCATCTTTAAAATAGTGTCACATGGAGCTCAGCTGCTTCACCAGGAGTTTTTCTGTGTGGTTAGACAATTTGTCATGTTTAAGATGAGAGTAATTATCAGAAAGAAAATTAAATCCAAACTAAATCTCTGAGTGTGTCTCAATCAGCTCCCTAGTTCAGTAGTCAGTGCACTAGCAAGGGAGTCAGAGTGATCTTAAATAGCAAAATTATATTTTTTAAATGTATTTGTTTATCCTAAACGTGACTATTTCTAAACCATATAAAAATAGTCTTGTATGTAGTGCTCCAACACATTGCGTGTATTATGCTTTTTTACGAATATGGGTGTGCACCTGAGAACTGTACCCAAGTCCACAAAAAAAGGGTGGTCTGGGGTACGGTTAATGCGAACTCCAGTACGGTTTGCTGCTGATATGAATGCAATCATACTAAATCACAGAAGTGAACTGCTATTTGTGATGAGCAGAGTGGGGCGAGAGCCGTGAGGGAACGGCCAGAGGCCGGTGACGCGAGTGATAACTAGTGTCAGCTGCGCATTGCACCGGTCTCGTGTCTCTCACGGAGGAGCTCCGGAAGCATAAAAGGAGAAGCGACGACAGTGAAGCACCAGGCTTGGATTTTATGTTATGTTTTATTATGTTTGTGTGTCCCTCACGCACGTCTGCCGGCATTTACTTTTGTTTTGTATTTGTTTATACATTAAATCTGTTTGAACGTTTGCCGGTTCCTGCCTACTTCTTCCCGTACATACGAACTGTGTTACACTCAGTGTGGGGTGAGTTACTTCAAAAAAGTAATTACATAATCAATGTTTTATTTAAAATACTAAAAAATAATTCAATTACTCAATAAAGTAACTCAACTCATTACTAATTACTTTTTAAAATCCCTATAAACATTGACCGGATAGACAATAGAAAGGAAACTCTTTTAATAATTTAAATAGGAATCAAACATTGAATAGTCTAGCCTTTTATAGCTTTTAAAAACATTTTAGCTTTATTAAAACATACTATAATACTTAATTTTTCTATTATATTTATCTATGCTTGTGATGTTCATTATTTTCTGCATATAGAATGCGTAAACACTGCACGCTTTTTTAATAAGCATGTGGAGCACAAGTACGCCCATTAAAGCATTAAAGCATTTTCATTTGCTCATGGTGGACTGTACTGATAATGAATGTATAGGCCTATTGTTTATTTAATTTGGTTAATCTTTTAATATCTATTAATAAAACATTCCATACATTATCAGAGCTTGGTAGACAGATAATTATTATATTTAGACTATTGTAAATATATATATATATATATTTAAATATACAAAACATATATATATATATTTCTATGTTACTTAGACATTATTAGACAGATAAAATTATAAAATAATACTGGTAACACTTTACAATAAGGTTCATTAGTTAACTACATTAGTAGTAATAATGTACTACATTTACACAGTATTTATTAATCTTTGTTAATGTTAATTTCAACATTTACTAATACATTTAACATTAGTTAATGCACTGTGAACTAACATGAACAAAAAATGAACAACTGTATTTTCATTTACTAACGTTAAATAATTAGTAAATACAGTAACAAATGTATTAGTTAATGTTAGTTAATACATTAACTAATGTTTAACTAATGAACCATATTGTAAAGTGTTACCAATTACCGTAATATTTAATTCATACATACATATACATACATACATACTCGTGTGGCACGCACTTTGCACACAAACATGTTCACTGATGTTAGATAAGGCATTACACAAGTACATTCCGTAATAAATAATTGAACAGTAATCTAGAAAAAAACTATAATTTTGTCTAAAAGTTATGTTTCGATTATTTAAACATTTTAAAGGCTTAAAAGCACAAACCTTTCTTCCGACGAATCACAGACGCAGGCGCGCGGCGCAGCCTTATGACGTGATATATCGCAAGACCAAAATAAAAGTCCTCTTCATGCGCTAAAATTAGCGCATAAAACTTTACATACAGAAAACACAAAAATAATACAACATATGTCAGCGTGTAGTCATATTTTAATTCTTGATGAAACGCATGTTTAAATACATGTAGGCCTACATCCAATGATGTAAAATGCAAAACTGTCAAGCCATTTATACCAGGGGTTGGAAATTGTGTCATATAACTAGGTTTGTCAATATAATATCTGTATAATGTGTAAATACCTGAGCAATACCTGTAGATTTGTAAAATATCTTAGCTTGTAGGGTTTCTAATTTAAGAAATGTATCTAGCATTGGGATTTATGTTGCTTTTATCTTAACACATTGCTTTTAGGGAATGAAGAAAAAACCTTTTCCTCTGAGGCTAATCATTTTGAGCCCTAAACATACAGTCTAATGTCAAAAGGACAAAGAAATCATTAAAATAATTACAATTTTTAATTGGCAGACAGAGTTTAACAATATACAAAATAGACGTTTTACTAATAATATACAAAAGAGGCAATTAAACTGATCATGTAAATGTTTGTATACATGCCCAAAGTTGCTGTTACAGATTTAATGCTCAAAAACATACTATTTTGCTATGCAACAGTGAATAGCAGAGGAAGAAACTGGACTCTTTCTCTGTTCTCTTGTATTTGGTGCTGTTTACCATCATAGCAAATAAAAAATCTGAATGGCTGTTTGTTTCTTCTCCAGACAAGCCATTGTCAGAAATGAAAAGTTGCGCAGTGCTGCCCTGTGTGTGTGTGTGTGTGTGTGTGTGTGTGTGTGTGTGTGTGTGTGTGTGTGTGTGCGTGCGTGCGCGTGTTTTAATGCAACATTTGGAGTAATGAACACATATTTTAAGGCAATTATAACAAATATCAGTCAAACACTGATCACAAATCAAATAACTTAAATACAAATCACAATTTAAAATTGACTGAATAAAGCTCTAATTCTCTATGAATTCAATGTGTAATGCCATGCTGACTGACATGCATGCACATGAATCACTGTCACACACTCAGAGCAATATTGTAAGTTACTGCATAATACATTAACAAGCAGAATAATAATGCAAAATCACAATACACTTAGTCTCACTTTTAGCTATGTATGTTTACTATTACAGTATTTTGAAGGACAAGACATGAACTATCGGCACTTTAACAATTAGCACTGTCTGTTGTTTGCTTTTGGCATCTGACGTCTGGCAGATAGTGTTACAGATTATTTTGCATGCATTTTTTTGTTATCAAATTACTTATAATTTAAAATACATTTGATGAGAAAGTATTTGTAATTTGTAACAAGATACTTTTTTAATGTATTTGTGCCCATCTCTGCACTTTTGTTGTTTTAGCTTGTAAAAACGGAACATGACTTTCATTTTGGTTTTGTGAGATGACGTCATAATGCTGCGTTGCGCTACACTCATTTGACAGATGAAAGGTTTGTTTTTAAGCATTTTAAATATTTAACTCAATGCAAAACTTGATCATACAGGATTGAACTCTTAATTGGCATTAATACCAATTCTTGGTAATGATTTATGCAAATATTGTAGAGAAAAAAGAAATCATAGAGCATATAATATTTAATTGCACAAGGTATACACACAGAAAAAAGGGAAATAATACAGTATTTAAACAATAGTGAACATAAAGATAGGGTGTTGAAATATCTATTAGGAATAGGTTAATAGAGATAGGATTTAAATACACATCTGTTTTTCAATATAAGTTATTGTACTATACTGGTATTGTATTGAAAGTTGGATTTAGAGGGATTCAGGGTGGAAGCTGGAGGAGCTGAACACCAGCGTTTTTGTTGTTGTTGTTGTTTTTTTAGGGATTAAGAGAAAGGCATAGAATACAATTAATTAAATTGAACAGTAGGTGGCGGCATGTTCTCATGACACCAGCCCGCCATTAAACTAAAGAAGAACTCAATACAAAGCGTTAGGAATTTAATCGTTTTCACAATAACAGTGAAGAATGGTGAACTCTGCATTAATTACATATTATATTGTTGCATTTAATATTTTCATACTTTCAGTGATTGATTACAAAATTATTCACTTGAAGTGCTTTAATCACCTTCAGGTCAAAACTGTGAACTTCCGACAAGTAATGACAACTTTTACAAACTAACTGCAAATGGTTTTCTGAAAGTGGAATCTTTTTAAGTGTTTTTGGAGAGGGCTAATCAGGCTATTTATGACCATCATCTCTCTGATTCACTCCATTACCAGTGCGCTGAATACTGAATTAGGGAGCTGATTGAGACGCACCCAGAGATTTGGTTTGGATTTATTATTTGATCTTTTTTGTCCCATTTTATACACAGTGTCCAAGCACACAGAAAAACTCCTGGTGAAGCAACTGAGATCCACGTTACATACTTTTATAAATATGGCGTTTATTAAAGAGGAGATTGAAGATGTGAATATTGAAGAAGTTTTCAGAGTGAAACAAGAAGATACTGCTGAACAAACAGGTTGGTTTCATTCTCAAAACTGAACTCAGTCATTTGATCCTTACTGAAATGCCTCTACAGAAATTATATTTTTGAATAATGTTGTATGAAGGGCCTAATTGAAGTGGTTTTATTTAACGTTGGGCGAGTCGCCTCGTGTGGACAGATATGTTGAGATCACGTACTAACGCTAATGCTGCCTTCAGTTGCACCTGTGAATATCCTACCACCAAGTTGGTCATCATTATTATGACAGGTCATGCAGAAAATCTGAATATTACAGCAGTAGCCTAAGAGCTATTTTTTTCATTTAATATTAAACACAATATCAACTGACCATTCAAGCCATTAAAGGAACACTCCACTTTTTTTTTGAAAATAGGCTCATTTTCCAACTCCCCTAGAGTTAAACAGTTGAGTTTTACCGTTTTCGAATCCATTCAGCCAATCTCCAGGTCTGGCGGTAACACTTTTAGCATAGCTTAGCATAGTTCATTGAATCTGATGAGACCAATAGCATCTTGCTCAAAAAAAATTGACCAAAGAGTTTCGATATTTTTCCTATTTAAAACTTGACTCTTCTGTAGTTACATTGTGTAACAATCCCCCAGTTGCCTACCCTACCTTTAACCTCAATTTTATGAATTGACGCGAGTGCTTTGTTTGCGACCACTTTATTTACAAAATAATAATCTGTAGGGCTGCCCCTAATAGTCAACAAATCGTTAGTCGACTAGAAGAGGCTTTGTTGACCAAGTCGGTTAGTCCGAGAAAAAAAACCTTGTGGCAAAGTCACGTGGTTTGTGATAGACAGATCGTTATTTGAGGGGGGTCCTTGTGGTAACTACAGTATGTTGGGCAGGAAATTCAAACATTCGCCTATCATCCATCAACCTCAAATATGACTTATCATTTGAAACATGTAAGTAGTAGCAACTTTGCTGCTGCTCGCTCTAAAGTTAACAGCGGAAACAGCTTAAAATGCTATGTCAAAATGCTTCTTTTATATGTGTAAACTCACAATAACAAGAACATATTGTGCCTTTGTAAAATAAAGAAAACAAACAGGATGCGCTTTCTGCTGTCTCGGTCTCCCTGAACTGAAGCACGTCATGAAAATGAACCGAAACTCAGCATATAGGCTACTTGCCTCACAGACATGAGAAACATATCTATAGAAAGCTTGAAATCTCTACTTTTAAACAAACCAATTCAAATAGAAAATGCATTTCTCTCTCCTATACTGCAGAGATGGCAAGGCAGCATCATCAACTTCATCTTTGCAGCAGAAAACACCAGTTTATTAATAAACAATTAAAATGTCTACTTGCTATTTTTTTCCTGACTCATTCATAATCCTTACTATTGCCGGTGTTTTGCCTGATCATGGAGTTGTTATGTTATGGCTATGTCAACAGCTATGTTATGCCTATATACAGTGTTGCTTAAGTTTGTGAACCCCTTGCAGAATCTGTGAAAATGTAAATAATTTTAACAAAATAAGAGGTATCATACAATATGCATGTTATTTTTTTATTTACTGTCCTAAGTAAGATATTTTAGTAACATTTTAGTATAGCAAACATATATAAAATATCAACTACTACTTTTCCCTCAATAAACTCTTAATTTACTGCTTATTAATAGTTAGTTAAGTAGTTGTTAAGTTTAGGTATTGGGTAGGATTAAGAATGTAGAATAAGGTCATGCAGAATAAGGCATTAATATGTGCTTAATAAGTACTAATAAATAGCCAATATTCTATTAATATGCATGCTAATAAGCAACTAGTTAAAACCCTAAAATAAAGTGTTACCTATATTTTACATAAAAAATGTTTATTATGATCCACAAGACAAAAAAAAAAAAAAAATTGAATTTATAAAAACAACCCACTCTAAGGTTTGTGAACCCTTGATTCTTAATACTGTGTGTGGTTACCTGGATGATCCACAACTTTTTTTGTTTTGTTTTGTGATGGTTGTTCATGAGTCCCTTGTTTGTCCTGAGCAGTTAAACTGCCCAGTATTTTTCAGAAAAATCCTCCACGTACTGAAAATTCTTCAGTTTTCCACCATCTTTTGCATATTTGAACCCTTTCCAGCAGTGACTGTATGATTTTGAGATCCGTCTTTTCACACTGAGGACTCAAACACACTATTAAAAAAAGGTTCAAACATTCACTGATGCTCCATAAGGAAACACAATGCATTAAGAGTCAGGGGTGAAAACTTTTGAACAAGATAAAGATATCCAATTTTTTCTTATTTTGTTTAAATATCTTTTTTTTTTTTTTTTTTTATTTAGTACTGCCATTCGGAAGCAACAGAAGACACTTAAATGTTTGCTAGATGACAAATTAGGTACAATATTCCTTGATCTTCAAATTCAAAAAGTTTTCACCCCCTGCTCTTAATGCATCATGTTTCCTTCTGGAGCATCAGTATATATATATTAAACCATAGATGCAGAAAATCCCACTATATTTATGCATGAAATTTGCATAGAGTTTGGAGGCAAAATCCTCTACATTTTGAACTGGAACTTCACAGCTAAATCCAAAAGCAGGATTTTGTCACATTTTCAGATGACAAGACTTTAACATGGTGACATTGGTTTTCTGTAGGTTTAGTGCATCTCTTTGTGGCTGATGGTTTCTTTGCAGACGTTTGACAATATCCACCTTTTGGCATTTGGAAAGCACTGTCAAATGTAACAGAACGTTGAGTGCATTAAAATCATTATTACTCTGCTAATTTGGAGTTGTGCAGTTTTGTTAGGTTGTGAGGAAATATAAAAAGAGGAAATATATCATCGGCATAACAGTAAAATCTAATGATAATGTCCCTCAGAGGAAGGAGAAAAGGACCTAATACTGAACCATGTGGCACTACTTGTGTTTGATGAAACATCTCTTTATTTACAGAAATAATGTGGTAGCGGTCAGATAGGACCTGAACCATGCAAGCTAAATCTTGTCCACAAATGGCAACATAATTCTCAAGCTATACAAGACAATGTCATGATATATGTTGTCGAAAGATCTAATAGCAAGAGAAGAATGATGTAGATTTGACAAATGCCAAAAGCAGGTAATTTGTAACTTTAATAAGCAGTTCCTGTGCTGAGATGGGGCTTAAATCCTGACTGAAATTCTTGACAAATAATGTTTTACTGCAAACATAAACAGTTGAGAGGACAATTTTTCTATATTTTAGGCATAAATGGTAGATTTGAGAGGTCTGTAATGAAACAGTTCTCCTAAGCCAAACTGTGGTTTTGGTAAGGAGTCATCAGCTTGAACACTTCCTCCAGAACGCATCCCGAAAACTAAGAAAATATTGAATTAAACATATTTGTGATTACAGTAAATACATATCCATGTTGTTGGTTTCAATGCTTTATATGTCTAATTTTTTTAACATCTGTTGCTTTGTACCATTTAAACTGAGGTTTTTGTCTCTTTTTGCCTTAGACCTGATGCTACTGAAAGAGAGTGAAGTACTGAATATAAACAAAGAAAAAGATCAGTATGAGAAACATAATGATTTCATGACTGCCGAAAATTCCTCTCTGACTGAAAAAACTTCCTCACAAAAAAGAGCTCAGACGACTGAATCCAACAGTTGTTTCACATGCTTTAAGTGTGAAAAGAATTTCAATCAACATGAAGACTTTAAAGTCCATATGAGAATTCACAATGGAGAGCCTTATACCTGCCAATACTGTGGAAAAGATTTCCCTAAAAATGCACCCCTTAAAAGCCACATGAGAGTTCACACTGGAGAGAAGCCTTTCACCTGCCAACAGTGTGGAAGAAGTTTTGCTCAAAAATCAACCCTTACCAGGCACATGAGAATTCATACTGGAGAGAAACCTTACACCTGCAAACTGTGTGGAAAAAGCTTTTCAGCAAAAGTAAACCTTACGTATCACATGTACAGTCACACTGGAGTAAAGCCGTTCACATGTGATCAGTGTGGAAAGAGATTCAGACGCAAGAATAACCTTGAGAGCCACATGAGAGTTCATTCAAGAGAGAACTGTTTTATATGTCATGAGTGTGGAAGGAGTTTCAGATTTAAAGAAAGTCTTAAGACTCACATCAGACTTCACACTGGAGAGAAGCCTTACACATGTGATCAGTGCGGAAAGAGTTTCAAATATAAAGCAACCTTTAATGCCCATATGAGAAGTCACACTGGAGAGAACCCATACACGTGCAAACTTTGCGGGAATAGCTTCTCACAAAAAGGAAATCTTAAAACTCACATGAGAATTCACACCGGTGAGAAACCATTCAAATGCGTTCGGTGTGGAAAATCTTTCACGCGTAAAGAATCTCTTAATTACCACCTGAGGGTTCAGGTGCTCTTCGGTCATTTCTGACCGAAGAATTTTGCGTTTTGAATTATTAAAAATCACTGCTTCATCGGAACGTTACGAAACTTGGGGACTTTTGTGGCATTTGGGGTGTGAACACACAAAAAAATTGACGACATGATTCGAGCATGCTAAGTGGTCGTGAAAAAAATAGTAACACTGGTGTTCTTCGGTCAAAAATGACCGGCCCATAGAGAATGAATGGGAAATTTACAAAAAAAAAAAAATTTCATGAATTTTTGTCTGTACAATCTACAAATCGGCCACGATTCTGAAAAAAGTACACAGCAGTAAAGGGGTGACACTCTAGAACATCAAGAGTGTGATTTAGACACACCCACTCACACACAAGCGCACACACACACATTTACACACACACACCCCCTATAGACCACTGTCTGTAACACAGAGAAAAGTTTTAATAATATGTGAAATCTATTCAATAATTCAGTTATAATGCAGGAAAAGCTCACAGAATTGAAGAAGTGACACTCTAAAACATCAAAAGTGTGATTTAGACACACCCACTCACACACAAGCGCACACACACACACTTACACACACACACACACCCTATAGACCACTGTCTGTAACACAGAGAAAAGTTTTAATAATATGTGAAATCTATTCAATAATTCAGTTATAATGCAGGAAAAGCTCACAGAATTGAAGAAGTGACACTCTAAAACATCAAAAGTGTGATTTAGACACACCCACTCACACACAAGCGCACACACACACACTTACACACACACACACCCCTATAGACCACTGTCTGTAACACAGAGAAAAGTTTTAATAATATGTGAAATCTATTCAATAATTCAGTTATAATGCAGGAAAAGCTCACAGAATTGAAGAAGTGACACTCTAAAACATCAAAAGTGTGATTTAGACACACCCACTCACACACAAGCGCACACACACACACTTACACACACACACACCCCCTATAGACCACTGTCTGTAACACAGAGAAAAGTTTTAATAATATGTGAAATCTATTCAATAATTCAGTTATAATGCAGGAAAAGCCCACAGCATTGAAGAAGTGACACTCTAAAACATCAAGAGTGGAATAAACACACCCACTCTCATGCACACACACACACACACACACACACACACACACACACATGATATTCCTTTGGTACAATATAAAATAATAAAAAAATCTTAATTTGAATATTTAAAAAACTGTAGCTTCTTCAAAATGGGTTGAAACTTGGTGACTTTTATGTCAATTGGTGTGCGAACACAGAAAAAAAAAATAAGGGCATGATTGGAAAAGTCTAAGTGGTCGTAAAAAATGACCGACCATAGGAAATCAATAGGAAATTGCCAAAAACACAAAAATTCAAAGAATTTTGGTGTGTACAATCTACAAATCGGCCACAATTCTGAAAAAAAGTACACAGCTGTAAAGAGATGACACTTTAAAACATCAAGAGTGTGATTTAGACACACCCACTCACACACAAGCGCACACACACACACTTACACACATCATACCCACTATACACAGACACACATGAAATGTGCAAATAGAAATACAGGCTTGTTCCTTTGCATGGTTCTGAGAATGTTTTATTTTATTTTTTGCACGTGGCATTTTTTTATGAATTCTAAATAAAAAAATGGGTAACAAAATGCTTCTTTGTGTTCTCTTTCTAACACAATGTTTAGGTTTGACTGTAATCATAAATCAAACACTAACACTTTGATTCAATATTTCTTACAAAAATATATCTAAAACTTGATAAGAAATAGTCTTTGAGATTGTCTTAATATATATTCATATCCTTAACCTACAAAAATGAGGAAAATATGTCCAGGGACTCACTTGGGATTCACATTTCTTTCAGTACAGCATCTAGTGTTCACAGGGCATCAATGCACATAATTACTATATGCTGCCAGCAGGGGGCGCTAAAAAAATGTAAAAAAAAAAAATAATTAAAAAAGCCAAGACACTGGTGTAAACTAAAGTAGAGCAGTATTAAAAAAATAGTGAAAAAATATTAGGAAAAAATTTTTTTGTATTATTTTCAATGGGAAAAATTGATCATAATTATTGCATAAATATAAATTAATATCATGAAATTCTCTCAAAATACAAAATAAAAAAGTAAAAATATTATTGAACAAAAATAAATTACATTGGTTTTGCTGAGGGATAAAAAAATTAAATTTTAGGGCTCCGGTCACTTTTGACCGCGAAGAACACCAGTGTGATTCCTGAATGTGGAGCACCTGAGGGTTAAATGCCATCAATGTGGAAAGAGTTTCCCAGACAGAAAAAACCTTAAGAGGCATGTAATAATTCACACTGGAGAGCAGCCTTTCATCTGCAAGCACTGTGGAAAGAGGTGCAGATTTAAAGGTAACCTTAAGAGTCACATGAGAATTCATACTGGTGAGAAGCCTTTCATCTGCCCTCAGTGTGGAAAGAGTTTCACATTTAAAAGGAAACCTTGAAGTTCACATGAGAGTTCACACTGGAGATAAGCCTTTTACATGTCTTCAGTGCAAGAAGAGTTTCACATATCAAAAAGATCTGAAACGTCATTCACAAATTCATTCTGGAAAGAAATTGCAGTGTTCTGAGTATGGTAAGAGATTTAGAGAAAGGAGCAATTTCAAAAACCACCTGCGCATTCACTCTGAAGGAAGGTCATTTAATTGTGATCAGCGTAATAAAAGGTTTCTTTTTCAATCACACGTACAAATACACCTAAAAAGTCATGCAGTTGTGACATCCTATATGTGTTCCTTGTGTGGAAAGAGGTTTAAATGGCTCAGCAATTTAAAATGTCATCAGAAAAGATCAAGGCTACGTTCACGCCACAGATGAATGTAGGAGCAAATCTGATTTTTTGCTCAAATGTTTTTGTTCTATCATGCACATATGAATGCTGGACCATCTCCTTTGCTATAGCTTCCAATATTGAGCAGTTGTGGAAGACTGACTCTAATTTCAACTGTTTGGAGGCAACACTCATGTATTTGATTCAGTTTAATACCTTGGAATCAAAATATTAGATACATTTCTGTCTTGTTGTGAAATGGCACAATGCAAATGAAAATTATAAATAAAAGGACAAACCTTAGTGGAATTATGACTATTTTACTGCATTTATTTATTTTTGAAAGAGTGCATAGGTAAATGTGTTGTCAATCTGGTCTTGAATATAACTACTGTTGGAGTTCATCTGACAAACGAATACTGATAAATGATCAGTATTCTAAAGTGAGAAACATGATAACTCTCTAGTAACTACTGAAGTCATTGTAAACTTTTGAGGGTTTTGTACAGTAATTCCTTCTGCTGTATTTGGTAACACTTAAGTAATTACTAAGTGGGTTACCATGATCTTCACTTTAGAATACTGATCCAAATAATTAGTAGTTCCTTTAGAAGGATGTAGTAACTCTTGAGTTATTACTATCCAATACTTTACAAAAACCTCAAAAGTTTACAATGACTCCAGTAGTTACGAGAGAGTTATCATGTTTTTCACTTTAGGATTCTGATCCAAATGATTAGTAATTCCTTCTGAAGGATTTGGTAATACTTCAGTCATTACTAGTGACCTTCACTTTAGAATTAATTATATATTATGCAGTGTTCACATTTGATTTTGATTTTGTTAACCGGCTCAATCGATTCCCTACAAATCAGCTCAAAAGAAAGATTTGATCAAGAAATGGACATCACTAACATCCTCAATAGATATATAAATAATAAATAAAATACAGAACATACAAATAGTTTAATATACTTCTAAATGGAGTAAAAAGACTTACACTGCATTGTATTTTACATACTCATGAAATACTGTATTAAAGGTGCAGTATGTAATAATTCTGTCCACTAGAGGTCGCTAGAAGCCTATTCAAAACAAAGGCGTAGCTTGATGACGCCAAGTTTAAGCGCAGAATCTTGGGATATGTGGTCTCCACCTCAACGGATGGTGCAAAAGAATAGGGACTGGACTCAGGAAGAAATCATGTTCATGGATGCGATTATTAACGTTATTGTAGTATGAAGCAGAGCAGGACCGAGTGTTGTGGGAGTTGAACGAGGCCGCTGGAGCGATTGCGCAACACGCACCTCACGAGCAGCTGAACATTTATTATGCCACAGTCGACGTCGTGGCTTCTACTATTCCGGTCATGAGTATGAGGTAACGCAGCTCTGTTTATTATATTAGATACATATGAGTATTTTGAAAATTATGTTATAACGTTACTCTGTGCATTCGTTCGGCGGCCACTTGTTTGAGACACACTGCAGTAAGATAGATCGATTTTAGAATATATTAAGCTGGATGGCTTGTGTTGATAAATGGCATCCAATTAATTTTAAAATGTATTGTATGATTGAGAAAATGCTGTATTACTGTTACTAAAAATAAAGCTGCATCTGATTATGCTATGTTAGCTACTTGACAAAATAGTGTTTTTCTCTGAGGCATGGTAAAGCATGGTATTCGCAAAATATCAAGAAAAATAGATTTTAAACAATAAGACTCAATGTGTTGAGCTATATAACAACAAATAGTTTTCTGTCTATAAATATATCAAAACAGTCGATATATGATGTAATATATTAAAGCGTCTTTGGCGTTTCCATGGTTTCTACAAAATAAAACCGGAAACCGAGGGTAACGGGTTTGACGCAATTGACAGGCGACTCCTCACATGTCACAGAGCCTGGTTAAAATTGCAGTTTTTCTCACGATTTACAAATAGTTGGAAACATTTGGGATATTGTAAGTACTCAAGTGAACAAAATATATAAAACACTGGCCTAGTGGATTTTGGATATTTTACCTCAAAAATATTACATATTGCACCATTAAATACAATGACTTCATTAGTCATGGCATGCACTTCTCTAAAAACTGTAAATAAAAAAACAAAACAAAAAAAAGTGACTATCTCACTTGCGTCACGTCAGCAAATGGCATTCCACAGGGGACAAGGGGGACATGTCTCACCACTTTTCAAAATCCTGTTTGTGTCCCCGCCCACTTTCAAATACATTTGTTATGATTTTTTAACCACATGCCATCATCGCCACAGAGGAGCAGGACCGAGCAGGACACAGAGAGCCTGCCATGTGTCGATGCGTGCATCCGAGGCATCTGAACCCAAGAGCTGTGCAGCAGCTCACCAACAAAACGCTATAGTTCCAAGAAAAGTGGTACCATGATTTTCCTTGGCTTCACTACAGTCCAGGAGTCAATGGAATCCTATATTTTATTTCTGTGCTCAAGCTTTTGGGCATGAAAAATCTAATTTGGCCAAGAATGCAGAACCAACATTTGTCAAAACTGGTTTCTGAAACTGGAAAAAGGCAACTCAAAAATTTGCAGAACATGTCCAAAGCATTGCACACAAAGTTGCCATCACTACCCACTGCCAAAAAACAAAACCAGTAGATGTCCAGTTATCTTCAGCCAAAGCTGCACAGCAACAGGAATCAAGACGGTGTCTCATGAAAATTGTGGGCTCTGTACAGCTCTTGGCATGCCAGGGAGCTGCTCTTAGGGGCCATACAGCTGAAGAGGTTAAGTTAAACCAGTTACTGAAAGTACGATGTGAAGATGACCCTGGTTAGAGAAATGGCTGTCAACAAGAAAACATGATTACACATCCCCCAAAATCCAGAATGAAATTTTAAATCTATTTGCAAACAGCATAATTAGGGAAATCATTAGCTCAATTCACATGTTGCCTCTCCTCCAATATTCCATTATTATAATCTATTATAATCTTCCGCTGTCTGGTCTGCGTGGACAAACATATGATGGAGCAGCGAACATGTCAGCCAACAGAAAGGGAGCACAGGCCAGGATAAGGGAGATGCAGCCACTGGCTTTGTATGTACACTGTGGTCCCCACTGCACTCAATGAAGTCTGGGTGATGTTTGATAAAAATAAATAGAGTATTTTGAAACAAATAATACTAATCAGTTTAAGGGATGTACACAGTTATTTCAAATCAGTCTGAATGATCCACAACTTTAAACGAGCTCAATTCATTTCTGGCGAAATAACGAAAAAGAATGATTTGAGTCAACTACATAGACTGTAAAAAAGATGGACGACGCGACACCGCCGCTTCCTTCCATTGTAATGAACTGAAGCCAAAATAGGCCGACGAATGGGCGCTGACACGTTACGCAATACGTCAAAAAAAAAAAAAAAAAGTTTGGAGCCTGGGCATGCGCAGAAGGAATTCGTCAGTGGAGCCCGGAGGCGGAGTCGCGGTATCAAACTTCCGCCCAGATGGCTGCGTCATCATTCATGTATTTTAAATAGACTATAAAAAATTATACACAATTTAAAATTCTACCTATAAAATAATAGGCTATTCTGTTGTCCAGAGCAATAATATTTTTGAAACAGTAAATTCAGTAAATTGAGTTTATCTACTGAAAATTCAGTATAATATGCCACTAGAAACAACTCTAAATCGTCAGAAACGGTCCTGCCATTTTAAATCAAGTTCAACTAACCTTACAGGAGGTCGATTGCTGTAATTAGAGTAGGCTATCATTAGTTTTGTCCTGCTAATTATTATTTTATACCCATAAAAATAATAAGTAACTGCCAGATAACGATCACCTGCTTTTTCCCGACATGGTTAACATTAGGTGTGTTATCTTAACTAATAACATTTATTAATTAGCTTATATCGCCCACATTTAATGTTACAGAAAAAAGTTCAGTGATCCGTCAGATCCTGTAGGTCGGTTAGTACAGTTTACTGCTGAACAACTCATTTTGTTGGTGTTAAATAACAAAGAAATCGAAAATTAATAGTTAATTATACATCTTCAATCTCCCCTCGAAGCTCCGACAGTCCTCAGACAAGCTGTCAATCAACTGCGAATCATGATGACACGCCCCGTTTTTATAGCATCAAATTGCTAGCTAAAATCTAAATTATCACAAAAATGAACAATTGAATATAAATCAGCGTGATAACAACTACCTTAAATGACCAAAACCATCTTTCAGAAAGTTTTATTTCAAGCAGAATTTATTTTTAAGTTTTCACTGAAGTTTCATTCGACTGCATTGAGAGGGTGGGGTTTATGACCTGTACTGCATCCAGCCACCAGGGGGCGATCAAAGAGCCCACAGCTTCACTTTTCAGGACGTATGAGACACACCCAGTCAACTACTACTTTTGCACATGCGCTGATGACAGGAAATCCACGTGGCCTCATCAGTTAGCCATTGACGTCATGGAATATTGGTAAGTTCAAAAATCTTTTATCATCTTTGTCTGTATTGTGCTGATAGAGAAGCAAAAAGTAGGCTATTTAAATCAGTCAGATTTCAACATTAAGCGAATATTTGACCTTTTAGTATAGAAATATATTTGAAAGACTAGTCACATGTTGAGACTTGATGAAACATAGTAAATCGATATAAATTCCTGCATGTATGTACGTAATTTGACATTAATACAGTAGTCTCTTAGTTCTAACTCATGTTGTAAGCATTATTTTATTAGATTGTTTCAGTTATAATATTAGATGAGCATTTCATGGCCATGCTGTGTAGGTGATATTTCTGTAGGGGAGAGTGGGGTAAGATGAGCCAGTGGGTAAGTTGACCCACCCCCTGTATCTTTGCAACCCTACCATTTTATTGTCATGTGACCATATATTTTAGAACCACCCACCATTTCTGTCAGACTGTGAAAAGAAGCACATGGGAGGAGTGGAAGTCACTTATTTACTTTAAAAACTGTTAATGGCTTGTCAAAGTAAAATTTTAACATAACAGATGTAATGGCTGTTTCATCAAAGTAAATTTGTCCAGGTCTAAAATTATTTATGATGCATATTGGTGATTTAGCAACATATAAAACCATGCAAGTAATTTAGCTAAATATTATTCTGAATTGGTAAGTTAGCTGGCTTTTCCTAAAATGGCAGCTATGGGGCAAAGTGAGCCAAATGCTGTGGGGCAAAGGATTTTGAAGCCAGTGTTTTAACTTACCCCACCATAATGCACTGAATTTAAGTTAATTCTGAAGTATAAACTGGTGTCATTTCAATGTAATATTATGCAACTGGTTTAGTTTATCTTTTATTTTCTAGTTTATTTGTTAGAAACAGTGTATAAGTACACCAAATCCTTCTCTGATACAAACCAGAGGATGTTTAATTATATATATCTTTCCACCTGTAGTTACTAATGGCCTAACATGGTCGACATTGACATTGAGATACCAAAAGACAATTGAGAATTAACTAATCATTAGTATATTTGGTCTTCACCATGGACAAAACATGTTCTCCTCTCTTTTGGCCTTGGAAAACTTAATTTGGAATTGCAATTCTCCTGATGCAGTCCTCGCTTGGGTACGGCCAGAATTTTCATTGAAATGCAAAGCGGCCAGGAAAAGTCAGAATTGAGAAAGATTTGTATGTGATTACTCCAACATAGTTAGACCATGGCCATACTGCCCCTCTCACTCTACCTGTGTGGCTGCTCTAATCTGTTAACATGGACGCCAAAATGAAAAGTTTCCACTACGCACACACACTGCTCATGTAGACAGTGTGGCTTGGCTGTTGGTAAAAGGCTGTTACTACACAATATTGACAATATGATTACTATACAATTTACCCGCAGAGCATTCCTAAGTATGAGAAGGCCACGTTTTTGGTGCGAACTGCAGAATCACACCATAGAATCACCCCCACAGATGTTTTTAGAAAGGTGCTTTTTCACATCACCGAACTGCGATATAGATGCGATCACGCGCATTTCGTCAGTAAAGCCGGTTCCCATACCTCGATCGCCATCACCTGCTTTCAAATGGAGCCATTTAATCAAGCCGTAGTTCACTGACAATCAGCAATATGTTTATCACAGGTATCGCCTTCGAAAGGATTCAGCTGAACTACGAAATGCGCATGACAATCACGATATATCGCCCAGCCCACCAAGAACACACTTGTTCATTATCACCTTCTCCATCTTGTAGTTGGCCTTTATTGCTAGAGGGGGACAGGAATAATCAATACATAAAAGATGATGAGTGCATAGCAGCTGAGAGAATATTACAAGTGGCATTCCAGGCTTCAGCCACATGTTTTTGTCAGCGGAAGGAGGGTGGAGGCACTTGGAGAAGAGTGGATTTGCATGGTCATGCACATTCTGGATGTGGTTGAGAAAAGATGTCCATTTTGCCACTGTTTCCTCTCCAATGGATGAACTGGATGCTGACCAGTAGAGGTGATTTTTTTTTTTTTTTTTTTTTTTTTAATGCTCTTTTGCAACATTTTGATCTTGTTGCATTTCTTCTCCTTGGAGATGGTGTCTGCTTTCTTGGTGAGTGCTGAAAAGAGTTTAAAAAGATGTAATACAACTGTTCTACAGTGAGTGTTAATGTTGCACAGGATTAGCTGTGCTACAAATAATCAATAAACTACATTTTTAAAATGATCCTACTTTTACATAAATGCCATACATCATAAAAGTGGTCTGTTCCCAGGCAAACTTTTAAACCCGGGTGTGTCAGTCTGTCACCAGGGAAGCTATTTTGACACCAGATTTTTCAAAATTCCAGACTCTGGATAAGCCCTTCCTTTTCCATACGGACACTGCTTCCCACTTCATTACTCTGTGGATCAGAACAGATGTAAGTACAGATTTCTAAAGTTAGAAATGTAATGAATTACTCAGAGTTTCCCTGGCAAATACTGTCTACTTTGTTTTTATAATCTATTTACCTGTATGAGCTGGATATGAACAATTTTGATTATGCTGAGATCCATGGAGTATGAGCCATATTTTGCACAATGGCCTGAACTGTCAGCTCTCATATCACCACCAAGAGATACAGTTTCGTTCTGTTATCGTCCATCAAGCAGGTTGGTCTGGTGTGATCGCCATTTATACAGCACGAAAGGCAGAATGTATTTATGCACATGATTTCGATGTGTCATTCTGCTGAAGGTTCTCGCATGCATTACATTGAGCACCTGTAATGTAAAATCAGAAAGTACCTCTGTAACTGTTCATAGCATGTATTACATTCCACTGTAGCACTGTGATGCTTTTATAAACTATTATAAATTACGTCATTTTTACAAAACTTGTTTGTCTAGTTGAAAAAAAGAGCTTGTGTAGTAGACAGCGGCTGATAGATGCAGATTCCCTGCTGGAAAGCTGCCCAGAAGTGGTTGACTTTTTCCACTGTCTGGTGTATGAACAACTCTGGTGGAGGCACTTCTGGGTCACAAAGAAATGTTCCTTTTACAAATTTGACTACCTTGCTGACTCTTGAGCAGGTGGGACAGATTTTAAAAAGCTCAAGTAGGCACTCCTCATATATCAAGTATTTCACTCTGTCCTGCGGTGTCTTGTTTGGTGCTCTATTGACAAAGAAAACCACAAAAACGACTTGTTACAAAGTTTATTATTTCTAATTTCTCACCTTCATAGTAAAATAACTCGACAATCGCATCAACATATTAGCATCAGTTCAAATAATGTTGAGGAACACATTGTTCCTATTATGTCTGATTAACAAAGATCTATAACAAATAAAGTTAACTTACTGTTCACTGGTGGTGTCAAACAATTCAGATATGCTGGGGAGGTAGGTGGAGTCATCAGGATTTGCCACGTTGAAACTGAGCAGAGCGAAAGAACCTTGGATGTGTTGTTGCCCACAGCAATACCTCTTGTGGCTACCGTAGCTTGAGGACCTGGAAATTATATATGCAAATAAGGATAGAAATAAGAGTTCCTTATGCATAGTGTTTATATTTGTAAGCCAATTTGTGCCACCGAATTTTAATGTTCTAACTCCACAATTCAGTACTACATAGTTTGTACTACATCTTTGTAATGTTTCAGCACAATTATAATGTGTTTAGAAACAATTCTCAGAATTGACTTTAAGATATATTAATCTCAATTCCTGAGAACTCATAGATTATATTTGAGAACCTTAACAAATTCACAGATGTTGACATTAGATTTTTCCATAATATTTAACATCTAAAACAATAGCAATAAGAATGGCACTTTAATACTTACAGCCTTTTCCACTTTTTCTTTGGATTGGCATCCTCGTCATCTTCCTCTGCTGTTTGAAGGTCAGTGTGGGTTTCCACTTGAGGAAGTTTTAGACAAGCAGTTTTGTAGGTTGCTATAAAAATAAAAAATTATGTACATACCTGCTTTTTATAAAATTCCAACACAATATGCATCTCATTTGTGCCCAGGCTGCTCCTCATTTCATATGGCTTTTACTAATTCATCAGGTTTGTAGTGAGTTGGCCACTGACAGATTTCATCTTCAACCCACAAGTGCTGGTACCACTCCAACCTCTTGGGTTTCCAGAAACTCTACAATGTAAAACATGGCCTATAAAAGAAAGAGTGCACGCAAGTCTTTATTAACAAGTTCCAAGCCCAAGATAATAATAGTACAAATATGAGTATATGCACCTACAGAGAAAAAGATGGCAGTCTGGACACTGTCACCATTGTCTAAATATGATGATGATCTGCACATAAATTAACAATAATTTTCCTCAAGATAAAAATTTTGGTCTATCTAAAATATCTCAGTCTTAATGACTACCACAACGCCATGCTAAAACTGCAATTTAAGACTTCTTCTGCATTAAGTAGGGGAATGACAACAAAACCAACCTCCAAAGGCAACTGGATGCACTTCTGCACAGTGTACCTTAAGGCTGGCCCACACTAAAAGATTTTCTAAATCTTATCAGATTTTCAAAATGTTAGAAAATTATAGATTTAACTGTTTTGTTCCTATAGTGTGTCAAGTGATGTGATGTGATCAAGACAGCACACCACACACAAACAGATTCCTGATTCTGAACACGGTCAAACATGACTTTAGAGTTAACAAACATGGCAGACGATGGGCAAGAAGAAATGGCAATAATAGTGTTTGGACTGCTTTTTTATAGAAAATCATCTTGATACATCTGTCACTCTCTGATGTGTTGATGACAAACTCATCTATTGCCAGTTCCTTAAATTGGGAGACCATTCCTGTAAAACCTTGTGGAACAGGTCCATCTGAGTGCAGCATTTATTTTTTTTATTTTTTTTATTTTTTTTTTTTTGTATTTTCAAATTTCATCTTTTAAACTTGTATCAAGTTTTGAAATAGTGTGTATAACTTGCTGCAGTGGTTTTCTAACTATTCCTATCATTAAATAGTTTTCAAAAGGAAGCCTTGTTATTAAATATAAGTGGCCATGCATGCACCTTCACATCATCATTAAGATTAGTCAGACCATATTGTAAACTTAAAAAACCCTGACCATAGAGTCCCCCAAAATGCTTGTTTGGTTTGTTCTGTTCTGGATTAGTTTCATGTGTTTCCAGTTCCTGTGTTTACTTCCTGTTTGCCTTAGTTGACCTAGTTTTCTAGTGTTCTCATCTGTGCCCATAGCAACCTATCATGTCTACCTGTCCCTCGTTAACTCGTTTAGTCCTGTGTATATATACGGTATATCCCTTGTTTAGTTCAGTCTCTTGTTAGTTCTCGTTGATGTATGTGGGGTTGTGATCTTTTTTCTACTTGTTATTTTCCAGTGATCTCCTATAAGTTTAGTGTGTTTAAATAATACACATATAATTAAATAATACAGTGTGAATGCCTGACTGTACACATTTATCACAGCCACTGTATCCATTGTGTAAGGTAATATCATTAATAAAAGCCCTCGCAGGAGCGTCCCAGACCAGATCCTTCTAGATCTGATATTAGATCCAGATATTCTAACAATGACAGGCTTTGAGCACAGGTTTTCTGCTATAAGCCTGGATCACTCCTAAAATTGTCTAGAAATGTACACCTAAACTTTTTAAAATGGGAAGAACATCAATGTTTAATTGTAATTTGAAACTTTGATGACTATGGACAACTGATGTAAGCTTCTGAAATATAGGTCTGAATATTTTCCTTACAAAATAATGGAATGATCCACTCACCAAGGAAGCAATACTGTTTTTATGTTTATGTTTTTTGAGTCATGTTCTTGCATCTTTTTGGCAAAGAAGGGGGTGATAGGCTTTCAGTATGGACAAGGGCAGAAAAATGAATCAATTAAAAACACAAATTGTGTTTTCCACTCTCTCAAACCACCTACTATTCTTTATTAATTATGTCAACATGCCCGTCTTCGGGAGTATCCTAGCAAGCATAGTCGGTTATGTCTTAAGTGAACTTATACACGAGAAGGAACGCATGTATTTAGTATCAGTGTACTGATCCGTGTATTATGTCTTAAAGAGACAGCAGTCTCTTTTTCAGAAGTCTCAAGTTGCTGCTTGAGCATAAACAGTATCTGCAAAGTTACAGCGCTGAAAGTTCAATGCAAACTGAGATGTTGTCTTTTAAAGTTATGGCAGTTTAAAGTACACATGAAATCAAAATTGACATTCATTTTGTTAGTGCAAATTGCTAGTTTTGGGGTGAACAATTCATCCGTGCAAGTCAATCCATACAAAAAAATTGTTTGGCTTTGTAATATATTTAATCAAAATCTGAAAATGCTTCTCCCCTCTGCAACGGCGTCCCTTCTCTGATGACGTCAGTTTGACGGCTTGGGTTTCGGCTTAAGATCCTTAATCACGCCCATCCAACTGACAGATAGCGCGTGAAAGAGACGAACAACATACTGAGATGGCTAGGAGGTGTGTTTTAGGTTGTGGCTCTCCCGAAACACTTTTCCCATTCCCCAAAATTCCCTCGTTGTGGTCCCGATGGCTTGAGTTTTTGCATTTCGAGGAAGGAGGGATTTCAGAGTGGTCACGTTTGTGTTCGAAGCACTTTACACGTGGATGCTTCACAAACTGGACACAGCACGAAATGGGGTTTGTTAAATATTTGTCTTTAACAGATACGGCTGTCCCATCTCTACACCGTTGGTAACTCACAAAGTTTGACGGTAAGTGGAACTAGCGACAAACAAGCACTTCAGACACTGAACATCAAACAGGGCTGCCAACATAACTTGATGTCATATTATCCATAATCAAAAAATTATTTTGGCGTGCACGCCAACAACCAACATCACCACTTAAATCAAGACCAACATTTGTAATACCTATCATCTCTTACTCTTTACAGAGGGTATATTGAAAAATACACCATAACTTATTAAATCATGTCTTATGTAATCGCTCAATTATTATAAAAAACTGACCTAATTGTATACAATTCAGTTGTTAATTTTGACATTTAATAATAATGTACCACCTGACAAATTTCCCTGTACAGTTTGCAAAAATATGAGATTTTTTTTTCCCCTTGAGAAAAACTGTATACTGTATATCCAAATGAAACGATATTGATATCAAGAGGAATATAAATCTCAAGCTTATGAATTGAATCGTAATTCTCCAAGTTGAACTCAAAAATTGGCAGTCCTGCACAATCATCTATTTTGGCCTTGTGCCCATATCATACTGCAATGCAATTTCTTTTATACAGCCCCTTACAAGAGATGTGGCCTGTCAATGTGATGCTCCATCTTTGAACAGTGTGTCAATTCAAACAGCAACCCAAAAGCTGAAAAGACGGAGTAAAGGTAAAGTTACAGGCTACTAGCTATGTTTATTGTATTAGCTGGTAATAGTCTTCTTGTGTTGTGTTTCATGGGTTTGTTTGTGAAATGTGTGTTGAAAATGTCAGCTGTTCAAGTGAAGAATTTTAGAAAGAGTGGCATGCAGAAACCCTCCAGTGTAGTAGAGCTGGCATTATTCATTGAACCTTATAAAGAAGTTTTCTTTGAGCTTTTTAAACTATGCAAGATAGCTGTTTCAATCCCTATTAGTACTGCTTCTTGTGAATTGAGGTTTTCTGCACTAAAGCTGGTGAAATCTCAGGTCCACAATGTCAGATGACAGATTAAGCAATTTAGGTGTTCTAAGTACTGAGTCAAGGAGGGCAAAGGCCTTAAATCTAGATGAATTTGCTGATCTTTTTGCAAAAAAGAAACACAAAAATCATAGAATACAGTTAATGTGACTGATACTGAATATGTAATGCAAATGTAAAAAATAAAATTGAAATGCAAATACATTGTTGAATGATTATAAATATGGTATTTTGCCTGTTAATGCCTGCAGTGCAGTACAGAAAATGATATGACAACAATAAGGTCTAAATTTAACTGGCCCCTCTAACAGTACAACTGGCCCCAGCTTGGCCCCCCAGTTAAAAAGGGTCTAGAACCGCCACTGTATCCGCCGTGTTATTCTGTCATGTTTTCTCCCTATTTTTCCAAACCACGACAAACGCCAGTCTCCCTTCTCTGCAGAATGCGATATATCCGCTCAACCAATAACAGCGCACCATTCCACGCATTGTAAACAGTAATGGCAGCGCTCTGAATACACCTGTCATCCTAGTTTTCCTTATCTACTTTGTACTTTGTGATCAACAAAAACAGAAAAATTAATAATTTTGACGGCATTGGTGAACATGTGGTGGTTTCTGCAGTGGGTAAGAAATGTAAGCCATTGAAATGTAATCATTTACGTGAGGAGATTAAGAAGATGATGGAAAAATGCTGGTGGCTGTTGCTTGTTCTCACATGTCAGCATCAAACTTCTGTCATGGCCCCCAAAACTGAATCATGGACAGTTTATAAAAGCCATTTGACCAAGAATGATTAATTCTTGAATCTGGCATTGGTAGTTTGATTCTAAACATCTGATAGAAAAAAAACATAACATGATTGCTATTTGAATGTTTGCAGTATAGCGACGCCCCTGGGTAGTTGCAGTCAATTCAAATCTATTCGGAAAATGTGTTGTTTGTGACCAATCATGCTTCTCTGTCTGGTGGATGAGTCTGGATTTGGCAGTTTCCAGGAGAACGGTACTTGCCTGTGTGTAAAGTGTAAAGTTTCTAGTAGAGATGAAGCTGTTATAGCTGCAAAGTGTTGGCCAACTCCATATTAAACCCTACAGAATTAGAATGGGATGTCATTAAAGTTCATGTGCACATAAAGGCAGGCGTCCCAAAACCTTTGGCAATATAGTGTATATGCATATTTATAACAGGACTGGACGATATGGACAAAATTTATATCTCAATATATATCTTAATTTCTGTAAATACGATATAATTCTTATTTCGATATGAACAATATTTAAAAAAGCCTCAGAAAAACGGCCAAGAAAGCACACAACGGATTTTTGTACCTAAAAACTTTGTGTTCTAAAAAGTCTTTTTGGGTGGGAGACCTACACTTACAAGGTGTTAAAAAGATGCCAAATTTAGCCAGAAAGTTGAGCGAGCTCATCAAGGGAAAGAAAAATGTGAAACTTTATAAAATGGCTTCAAAAGAAAAAAATACTTAAAAGGACGATTAAATGTAATTCCTGTGGTCATAAAATGAATTTGAAGCAAAACTATTGCATTGACAATTTTGAATGGTAGGTAAGGTGGGGTGGTGGAATTTTGACATCTGTAATCTGAATGCCCTTGTACTATATAATGCATATTAATGCATTCAGTTTTTTTTTTTTTTGGCCTTTTATATTATCCATTATATATTACATGCTCACATTTTTATATTTTTGTAAAAGCTTAATTTTCATAACTAGTTATACATGTCAGATAAATGTTTGTTATGTAGTAAAAGTATTTTAAAAATGTTTTTTCTAAATTATGAAGTAGCATTAAAATAGCTCAGATAAAAGTGTCTCCACATCAAAAGTACAATACTTGTTCCAATGAACTTTGACCACTTTAGATCAAACATTCAATATTGTATTTGAATTTATATGTTAAAATCTATTTGCCTTTTTCGCCTATGTCTTTTCATTTATCTCCCAGGAGGTGCCAGCAAAGCGGTCACAGAGGAAGAACAATAAAGAAGTCAGTTAGGCACAACTCAATATTTAGTTATTCCAAAGTCTCCCTCTTCAAATGGATAAAGTTCCTGTATAGGTTAGTTTAACAAATGACATAGCAGGGAGCTCTGCAAACTTGTCAAAGATGGCCAAAAAAGTGCAAGAGGCATATACGTGGTGGCAATGGACAGATTGAGGAGAAGAAGAGGACAACAAATAGGGGGCAGAAGACAGTTCATTTTTATAGATGAGAGTCACTTTCAACATAAAAGAAAGGCAAGAATAATAATTATTATTACAAGTAATATAATAACATTTACTGTTACATAACTATTATTATTTAAGTGTTAAACTATCCACCATAATTACACAGGGTTTTAATCATGATCTATTTAAATTAATTTCAAATCTGTTTAAAAATCCTTTCTTTCTTTGGACATTTTTTTTTTCTTTTTCAGTATGGGCGAGGCAGAATGGATGGTGGATGGAAAAGGAGGAAGTGGGTGTTTGGCATGCTGGGGGGAAATACCAAGGACACAAATCTGCAAAACCAGTTCTCCACTTAGTTGAAAGGAGGACCAGAAGGGAACTGATTCGACTTATTGCTCACCATGCCAAGAGAGGGTTCATCATCATCAGTGATGAGTGAGGGCTTACAGACATGTTTGGTTACAGGCATTATACAGTGAACCACAGTGTGGCATTTGTTGATGTCCAGACAGGAGCTCATACCCAACACATTGAGAGGGCCTGGAGAACCTAGAAGGAGAATGTCTGGAGGCTCAGGGGAAACCACACAGAAGAATTTCTGGTGGACCACCTTGCAGTTATTTGTTTATTTATTACTATTACTATTATTATTATTAATTTAATAATTTATTTTTTGGGCAGGGGAGGTGGGATTTTATACAAAATTTGTAATAAGTTGTTACATTTTATAGAAAATATGTTATTTTGTTACTGCATTGTTGAAATAAATGTTATTCTGCTTTCACCTTTAAGGGGAACCCCTAGTATTAAGACTTGTATGGCTTAATATAACGTAAATTATGGCTCTTACTGAAATATGTAGTAGAAAACCCCTGAAAGATTTACGTTATTTAAAAAAAATCCATATTTGGACAATGGGGTGGGGGGTGCTATTTTGCTTATGTGCACAGTGCATTCTACGTCATGACGTCAAATGGTTGCAACTGACGCTGCCCTGCTGCTATTTTTACCTCAACACACCTCGGAATATAATATATGATGCCAATTGACCGTTTGCAGAGACCCGCCCCCTTCAGTTACTTTTGCTATGTCTGACAAGCCATGCCGATCTCTTGCCACACATCATGTTCTCATGCAGTGAAAAATACATTGCGGAGCAAAGAGGACACTGACAACTCGTCGACAGACAAGACAGAGCAGGTTACTTTTGATATGAAACAAAGTCTCAAATTTACAAATGTTGTCATTTTTAAAGAAATTTAAACAATAAATACCGTTTTGTGGCTCTTTAATGTGTCGTGACAGATAGCTGTAGCACCTCAGTTCAAACAGCTCATGAACCAATCATCTCTTCCTACTAATTAATTTATAACATCAAAAACATGAATGAACATCAGAAGGAATGTTGTTTCAATCACGGAAAGATGTCAGTACACACCATTTTTCAAGTTCAAGTCCACTTACATTAACCTGCTAACGCCCCTGACTGCTTTGTCGGACAAAATGGTGGATTCGGTATTATGATTGGTTAGATCGCCTGTCAAGTCAAACTCCTGGCAAAGGGTCAATTTTCAGTCGGTTGGCCGCAAGAGAAGAGATGCAAGTCTTCACTGCTTTACTAGCGATCAGAGGAGAAAAGAATTGGAAGTTGTGATGAATGTGGACGAATAAAACTTCCCAAAGAACCATGTATTTGTTCTCTCCAATTTAGCCCTGATACTTTATCTAAAGTGAAGAGAACAAAGACGTGGGTCTTTAGGAAGTTTTATTTGTCCACATTCTTGTAACTGAATTAACAAAACATAAACAAAATTTTAGCATATCACTTTTAGTGTCCTATCTGTATTTATTTTCTGCAATGATACTACACAGCGTCTCTCACAAATGTCTCCATGGTTGCAAGGCACGCTCCCTGTACAAGCAGGTGGTCACATTGGTTATGTTGACGGAAGCCTATTTTCAGGCACTGCGTAATATCATTGCGCCTGCTGCACTCATGGTATGACAGCAAAGTTCCTTGATTATTACGCCAGAATCAGAGTACAGTTCCTAGCCATATCGGCCTAGAAAATCGCAACTTTTCATTTTCCGTAGGTCTTACTTAGTACACGATGTAACTACAGAAGAGTCAAAATATCGAAGGAAAAATATCGAAGCTCTGGTTATTTTTGAGTGAGATGCTAATGGTCTAATCAGATTCAATGAACTATGCTAAGCTATGCTAAAAGTGGTACCGCCAGACCCGGAGATCAGCTGAATGGATTCGAAAACGGTAAAACTCAACTGTTTAACTGTAGGGGAGTTGAAAAATTAGCCTATTTTCAAAAAAAATGGAGTGTTCCTTTAAGGTTTAATTGCAGACTCTGTACTTGACAGATGATTCGAATATAGCAATTCTCCCGACACAGTCTGGTTACTTCAGCACCCTAGACATCACTGCACATGGACATTGAGGTCCATGGGGATGAAGTGGAGAAAGGGCTTCTCTCATCTGGAACACCCCCATCAGCAGTCATTCAGCATTTCTCTTTACCCACACTACTTCATCCTCTGCTGCTGCTGGTTCATCTGCAGCGACTATCGCACCACCTCTGAGATCCTCCATGATTCGCTCATTTCAGAGGTGTATAATTATTGTATTTATGTGGGTTAGGGAGATTCTCAATAAAGTTATGATAAAGAGCCATGTTCCTTTTTTATAACAATGACACAGTTATAAGGGGTAGCCTATTATCCTCCAGGATCTATAATACTCACTGGTCACTGGATATTCAGTGTTTTTACTTAAACTTATAACAGTTTATACAGAGTAA
Source organism: Megalobrama amblycephala (assembly GCF_018812025.1). NCBI lineage: Eukaryota > Metazoa > Chordata > Actinopteri > Cypriniformes > Xenocyprididae > Megalobrama > Megalobrama amblycephala. The sequence goes on along the minus strand of NC_063057.1, from coordinate 46,701,284 downwards.
TTGATCATTTTTTGTTTATCACTGCAAGTTATACAGGGTTATTTGTTTCACTATTGATGTATAAAATATTGTAATCTGATTTAATAGTTTGGAATTTCTTAGACACTTTTCTATATTTATCCTTTTCTTAATACTTCAGAAACATTTACATAGCTGATCTAGTAAACAGCAAACTGAGGCCGAGCAGGATGGTGGTGGTCCGTTTCATAGAATGTGAGGCTACAGTACATGGCACTGTTGGGAAGGTTCAAGATGTTCTTGGCAGTTATGATCCTGTAATTCTCACAGATGCCCAGGGTAATGAGATCCTTGATTCTGAAGGAACTAAAGGTACATATTACAATTTGTGTTTGTATTTTTAAGCGGTTTAAAACATCAAGAATTAAATGGCAATCTTTGGGTCATGTCATCCCCATGTACCCAGGTTCCCTCTACTGGAAGCAGAATGCCTGCAAATTTTTTTGCCATTGCAAAGAATAATTTCACACAGTTTCAAGGGCAGCAAGAGGAAGAGAAGGTACAGAATCAATCATTCGAGAACATTTCTCAACTGCACAAGTCTATACTAATCTATTTAAAAATTACTTCAGTTCAAGATGAAAAGCTGATGAGACATCAAGTCTACAAGATGTCTACGATAAGATAGAGGAGGTGGTGCTGGCCACACAAAGCCTTCAGTAAGTTATCTCAACTATCAAAGAGCTTTCTTAGCTGCCCAGTGAAACTCCTGCCAAAACATTGACTGATGTCCAAACGGAGAAAATAAAAACAGCTTCCACATAGTCTGCAGGGGTAAATGTTATGTGTACAGTGTATTTTTTTTAAGCATTTGGACACTTAAGAGACACTCAAATATGAGTTCCAATGCATTAGAGAACAATAAAAAAAAATTTGCATTTACTATGAATAAAGATACTGTAAGCACACTTTTCAAGAAAAACCTTTTACAAAAGTACACCCCCCCCCCCCCCCCCCACGAAAAAATTAATGACAAAGCTACCACTAAATGTAATAACGCAAAATAGGTATCACTTAAAGTTTAGAAACTATTTTGATCAACTCTTAAAGAGTGCTGAGTAGTCCCTCTTAAACAGTGTTCTGCCGGTGGGCGCTACCTAGCTACGAAAAATGAGTAATATTTTTCAAATCTATTGCCTTGATCAACACAAAATAGGTGTCATTTGAAAGCTTAGAGTCGGAACTTCACAATGAATGTAGCCAATTTGATTAACTAAGTAGAGCTGAGTTATTTGCTGATAAATAGAAACCCTCTACATCTCTTAATTTGGCAAAAAATATATTCAAGAACATTTACAGGAGATAAATATATAGCAAACAATGCAAAATCAGAATCCAGATTCATAGTAAAAAAGGCGTGGGTCAAGTAAACAAGAATTATCAAAGGTCCTCCAGAATCACAATCAAAAACACAAACTCCAAATAATCACAATCAGTCTCTCTGGTACGACACATATGAAGTAATGGCAAAGAGGTACACAATCAAAGACACGATGGCACAATGATGGCGGAAGTTGAGTGTTTGGGGCGGTCCTTATATCTGGATCAGATGAGGAAAACCAACTGCAGCCTCCAGCAGATTATCACAAGACACCACCCATCCGTAACACAAACATGCACAGGTACACACACACACAGAAGAGATACACAAGATATACACATGACAACAGAATGGAACAAATGAATAAATGGCTCCGGCTCATAACAATGATGTACTGCTGCAATATGTCAAAACATCATACAGCTCAGATAGGCATGTGTCATATATCATTTGAACAGTCTCACAGAGTAGAATGTTTTGGGCTTTGACTAAACTTGAGCTAGTTAATTAATCCAGAGACATTTGTAAAACATACTAAAAGCTCTCAAGATGATGCAGAGAGAGCAGATTTAATAAAGTTCTCTATTTTTCTGCCACTATTTATTTGCATAATATCGCATCACTCATTGTGACCACGTCATGTTTAAAATCGGGTTTAAAATGCAACTTTCATCATATTTTGCCACGCAGGACAGAAAATGTGAGTAAACGTCGTAGTCACATCAGTACTGACTTGCATGTTTGTACTGTGCATTTGACAAGTGTAACGAGTCTTCTTCTTCTTCTTGAACACCAAGACGACACCAAGAGCTGCTTTCCACTATTTTATTTGATCCTGAAGAAGACAATTAAACACATATATATTGTCTTCAGACTGCAGTGCACATCTGACCCCCTCATCAATACACAGCAGCATTGTGTGGGGGAATTAATTATTTTCATGAATATGCATGTAAGGGCATTTCACAAATTTTACAATTTATCCACATTTACATGCTAAGGATACATTAAAATTTACAGGAAAACACTTTTTTTTCCAGTTGCAACAAAATGAACACATTTTTCACTTATAACTTCAAACTACATACAAGAATGTATATGTAAAAAAAAAAAAAAGAAATACACCAGAGCCACCCGGTGGACAAATGAAAATGTGCGTTTAGCTAGTAAATATGAAAACAGCATGATGGACAATAGACGTACCTGAAGAAGACAATTAAACACATATATATTGTCTTCAGACTGCAGTGCACATCTGACCCCTATATATACAAAAATAACAAGGTTTTCAGTGAAAAATAAAAGTAACACAAATACAAAATGGCGACTTGTAATGTGCGTTCAGCACTTATGTTAAACTCCATAAAATTGCCACAACTTGACTTAGCGATAAAAACCAATCAAAAATACCATAATAATATAACATAGTTTTCGTGAGATGAAAAACATTTGCATTACAACAAGAGAAATTGAAATATTCTCAGGAGCAACTCTCTGTACAACCTACCCTCATCAATACACAGCAGCATTGTGAGGGGGGAAGGGGGAACGCGAACTACGGGAACAAAGGAGGTACAAAAAGGGGCGATGTGCAGGTTTATGATTGAAACAGAAAATGAATAAAAATGACTGCAAAATGTGTTCTCAAAATGATAAAATTCACAATACAATAAGAAAATATGACACTTTTAACAAAGTACAATTCCAACTCTGTTACATTCACCTGCACTGAATTTTATCAAATTTGAGCTACATCTACATAGTACATATTGAACACAACTTCACCAATTACATTTACAATGAAAGGGTCATTAACACAAATCCAACATCTACAGTATTCCATAAGAATGAAGTGGTATGAGAGCAGCGCTATCTCCCAATCCAGCTACTGGAAAACAGGGTGCCTTGTACACCCCACAAGACCCAAATTTTCAGTGTAGAATAAACTCATGAAAGAGAACAAAACATTCTATTTAATTACACAATGCAGTCATGCACCCCTCCACAAAAAAAAAAAAAAAAAAAAAAAAAAAACTGGGGCCACAGATCTGGAATTCACTCAACAAGAGACTGAAAAATAGACTTGCAAACAGATTTAACACTGAAATTATCCTGAACAACATCCTGTCTTGACATAGATTGTATAAGTCTATTAACAGGCTTGACTAGTCGACCAAATCTAGACCTGACCTGTGGTTGTGCATTGGAAAAATTACTGAGCTGAAGTGAGGCCTGATCAGCAGTGTGTAGAGTGTGAGGTGCATTGCGTGTTTGTGTTATATTCTCAGGTGTGACTTCTGATTGTCTTATGTCAACAGCAATATCAGTCATGGTTACAGAGTCACAGGTCACAGACTGTTCAATCATGATGCTGCCAGGTGAGGTAAAAACCTCTTGCAGTCTAGAGGTCTCGCTCGCTACATCATTGACATCCACTTGAGACAAACTTGGTGTAGAAAACTGTGTAATCCATTCTATGGTTCTCCTCTCAGAATCCACAAGCTCTGCATCAAGCATGAGGCTCACATCATCTCTCGAGCATGCAGGTGAGTTGTGTAGACTGTCAACATCATAGTTTTTACCAGATCTACATCCAGTCCCACTCTCTCTCTCAAGAAGAGTTTCAGATACATCGCCCGCATCAGCAGTACCTGGAGGTGAAGATTCAGCGGCAGACATTGATGGAGGTAAGTCAGACATATCGATTTCATTGTCCACAGGAAGGAAGTTAACAAGCATGAGCAAGTTCCTATGAACCACTTTCTCCCGGCCAGTGGCTGTGTCACAGATCCTGTACGTGTGTGTATCAGCGTTCATGTCCACAACCGTGTAAATGGTCGATTCCCACTTATCAGCGAGTTTCTTTTTACCTCTCTCTGTCTTGTTGGCCAAAAGCACTCTATCCCCGACTTCAATACTGGATCCCTTCACTTTCCTGTTGTACAGTCGAGCATGTCTTCTCTGCTCCTTCACAGCATGTTCCTGAGCGATTACCAATGCTTCCTTTAGGTCGTCGGCGAGAGACGCCACATACTTGTCATAGCTCGTCACATTAGAATCATGCAGGACAGTACGAAACAAGACATCAACAGGCAGGCGGGGAACACGGCCGAACATGAGGTAAAAGGGTGGGTAGCCCGTTGTCTCATGGGTTGTGCAGTTGTACATGAATGTCAATGTTTGTAAACGTCGTGGCCAGTCAACCTTAGCTTCAGGAGACAGTGCGCGGATCATGCAGCCTAAGGTTCTATTAAATCGTTCCACACTACCGTTCCCCATCGGATGATAGGGGGTAGTGTGTGATTTCCTGACACCCGAGATCTTGAGAAGCTCACTTATCAGCCGACTCTCAAAATTAGTCCCTTGATCACTGTGGATCCTTTCCGGGAATCCAAAGACACAAAATATTTGTCCCAGAGAACTTTTGCTACCTGCTTGGCTGTCTGATCTTTACAGGGAAATGCCTGAGCCATTCTCGTAAAGTGGTCCGTTATTACTAGGACATCCATGGACTTGTTACAGGAGTTTTCAGCTGACCAAAAATCAATACAAACGAGCTCCAGTGGTCTAGTGGTTGTTATGCTTTCCAGAGGAGCTCTCCCTTCAGGTTCAGCTGTCTTACTGACAATGCATCGCTGGCAATGGCGAACATAGTCTCTCACATCTCTGTCAATGTTTGTCCAAAAGAACCTCTCCCTAACTAAACTAAGGGTCCTGGACTGGGCCTGATGACCGGCTTCATCGTGAACTCCTTTCAGGGCTTCACCTTTGAGAGAGTCAGGAACAACATATTGGGAACGTTTTGCTCTAGTCTTAGGGTCCTTTGAAACTCTGTACAGGACACCATTGCTCACAGCGAGTTTGTCCCAGTGTTTCAGGTATCTCGTGACAGAGACAGACTCCTTAGCTCTTGTTCTCCTAGAAGGCCTCCATTGTCTCTCAACATAATACAGGACACGAGAGAGAGTTCTATCATCCAGCTGCTTGTCACGAAGGTCTTTTTCGGTGTATGCAGGCAAGGTGTTAATTCCAGGTGGTATCAACTGAGGGAGGAGCTGCAATGTTTGAACTGCACGGACCCTGGGACCAGCTTCCCAAACCATATGTGATTGCAGTACCGCAGACACGTCGTCCGTTCCAATAGACTGAGCCCATACATGAGGTGAGTCACATGCGGGCTGAACATCATTACTCACTGTGACGAGTTTCACTTGACCACTGGATGACCTGAAGGCATTTTTAACAGAATCACATGACACATCTTTAACATCACTCAGAAGGTTTGCATAGGGCTCAGTAAGAAGTCTTTGGCCAACACTCTCCTTGACAAAAGGCACACGGCTCAAGGCATCGGCTACAATGTTCTGCCGTCCTGAGATATACTTGATGTCAAAGTCGTAACTTGCCAACTTGGCAACCCAGCGTTGCTCACAACAATCCAGCTTCGGCTTTGTAAGTATATGAGTCAACGGGTTGTTGTCAGTCCAGACTGTGAATTTGTGACCTTTGAGCCAGTGACTGAACTTGTCACAAATTGACCATTTCAAAGCCAGAAACTCCAAGCGGTGAGCTGGGTAGTTCCTCTGGGCTTGATTTAGTGACTTGCTGGCAAACGCAATCGGTCTGGCTCGCGTGTCTCCATCCTGTAATTGGGACAGGACAGCACCTATGCCTTCCAAGGATGCATCCGTTGACAACATAAAGGGACGAGTGAAGTCGGGATGGGCCAGAATCATAGAGTTGACCAGCGAAGCCTTAAGGTGGTCAAAGGCCTGTTCCTGTTGTGGTGTCCAGTCTGCTGCACACAACTTTCTGCCCGTTGTCCTGTCTTTCTGACCTGTCCTTTTTCTCTTCCCACCCTTCAACAGGTCAAAGAGTGGCTTGGCCATGGCAGAGTATCCAGGCACAAAGTGCTGATAATAATTTATCATCCCAAGAAAGGACCTAATCCTCTTCTGTGATGGGGTCACACCATCAGGATCCATGAGGTCAGTACTGGTCAAATTAGTGATGTTCTCGACTTTACTGTGGTCTGTTGAAACACCCTTTTCATCAACTATGTGGCCAAGAAACCTCACTGACCTTCTGAGGAAGAAACATTTTTTTGGAGCCAACTTCAGATTGTGGCTACGCAATCTCTCAAACACCATCTTCAGGCGTAACAAGGCACTCTCCTCATCTGGGGCGAACACCAACAAGTCATCTAAATAGCACAGCAAACTCAGATAGTTCTGGTCTCCAAAAATGCTCATCATCATCCGCATGAAACTCCCTGGACTATTACATAGGCCCTGAGGGAGACGGTTGTACTCATAAAGGCCCATTGGAGTTGTAAAAGCTGAGTACTTCCTGTCTTCCTCATGAAGTGACATATTGTAAAATCCAGACGTTAAATCCATTGTGCTGAATAGACTGTTGCCTCCTAACGCAGCTAGGCAGTCTGCCTGATGGGGAAGAGGGTGAGCATCCTTCAGAGTCCTTTTATTTAGCCAGCGAAAATCCGTACATATACGGAGATCCCCATTCTTCTTCCACACAAGAACGAGAGGTGATGCATATTCGCTGGTTGATTTCCTGATGATTTCTTTTTCCTCCATCTCACTTAACACCTGGCGCAGTTTCAGATAATGTCCAGGGGGCACTCTCCTATAAGGTAGTCTGAACGGTCTTTTATCTGAAAGATGAATGCGGTGTACAAAACCCTCTGCCTCTCCACAGTCGAGATGATGACGTGAAAATATATCCTCATACTGCAAAACAAGGTCAGTCATCTTCCCCTTATATACCTCAGACACCTCGCATGACTCAATGTCAATGTTACTTAGACCAACTGACCTGAGCTTTTCTTCGGTGGACTTCATACCAGCGAGAGGTTGAGGCATCAGCGAATGTGAAAAGCTTGCCCAAGGACCCTCTGGAAACTCAGTTATGTCCATATCCTCAATCGCCATGCAGGAGTAAACATCTGCCAACTTTGCATTACGTCTCAACAACACAGGCCTGTCAGAACCATTGACGACTTTTAGTGGGACCCACTTGTCTCCCCACAATGGAGTCACTACTCTAGACACCATAATACCTCTGGGAGCTGAGCGGGATGATGTTGGCTCTGTCATCACAGTGCTGCCTGGAGAAATGACCGTATTTTTAGGTAGTTTCCCCCAAATAAGGTATTCACGGCCAGACTGAAGGCAGACAGCAGAGTTGCACCTGACAGTACCGACCTTCTGAGGAGCTTCATCTCCCTTCCAGGGCTTGAGACCTGATAGCATAGACAAGAACTGTTCCATCTCATGATCCTTTTCTGGGCAAGGACTTGACACTGTTCTCCAGTAAGACTCACACAGCTTAGACTGATTCAGGATATGTTTTATAACATTGGTTCCCAATATTAGTTCATCCCGCTGGCCCTGGACAACGAGCGTGGGAACTACAATCTTACAGCCATACACCTCCATCTCCACATCAAAAGCATACTTGGGTTTAACGTAAAGCCCACCACATCCAACGAGGACCACATTCACATCAACCTTGTGCAGGTCATTTATTACTCCAGCCTCTTTCATTTTCATCTCGGCCTCTTCACTCATACTGCAAGCCATAGAGCCAGTGTCCAACATGCCACCAATTTTCATCGTCCCACCCAGTAACACAGGTGTGTAGAAAAGGCTCTCACTACTGCAGACTCTGTGAATATTTTGATAAACAATTTCAGAATCATGGGATGAGTCTCTTGCAGATATGTAAACTGATTCAGCATCAGAAGTGTCATCAGTGTGGGAGTAATTGTTGAGACCTGTACTGCCTCCCTCCAAATACAGGTCATCTAGTTTCCCCCAGACTGGGATGGAGAGGAGCTACTGATAGGACAATTTAGTCTGGTGTGACCCGCTCTAAAACAGGCAAAACACAACCTTTCAGACATGCAGTGAGAAATGGTGTTGTGGCTTGCGTCATTACAGACCTTACAAACTGCCTGATTGGGGTGTCTTTCACGAGGGGTGCGTCGAAATCTGCCACCGCCAGATAGATGGCGGGTGTTACGCTGTTGCAATTTATCCATCATGTCCTGAAAGATGTCAACCATACGGGTCAGAAGTCTCTCATCTGATTGTGACTGGAGATTTTGTGCCACAGCTGGTGCAGAAGGGTGGCTCAGACTGTGAATGGGCTCACCCTGAGTAGGAACACAGATAGGAAGAGGGCAATTGGAAGGGCACACTGAGTACTGGGCTTGGAGAGAGGGATTCTGAGTGTGAACTTGGGAAGGCACTGCCACATTCACTGGAGGAACATTGGGCTGCTTAGGAGTCACTGAAATGACGTGGTTTTTAAGCTGTGCAGTCCCAATGGCTCTGCCACTATCTCTTAGCTCTCTCTGATAATCATCAATCCTCAGTTGGACATCTCGCGAGGTCCATTCATGAATCGGCTTACACTTTAGGGTGCAAGAGAGCTCAGGATCAGGGCAATGCTTGACAAACATGAGTGCGACTTCATTATTTATGTTCTCCGTTTTCTTCCCCTGTCTGCGTAGACCCTCAAGAGCCAAGTCAGCCGCCTTATTCAGTCTTATCCAGTAGTCAACTGGATTTTCTTTGTGTTTGGGCAGTGTAGCATAAAAGTCGGCGAGTGGGAGACACGAGGAAGCTTCACTGAAATAATGTAGGAGAACATCATAGATTTTATCAGGTGTCTCTTTAAGATCAATCGCTGGATCACTACGCAAGGCAATCTTGACTACATCTCTGGCTCTGCCCAGCAAATGGCTCATAATTTCCTCTGCCTGGTCATTCACAGGAATCACATGTTTTCTGAGATGAGTCTTAGTCAAATCAATCCAGTCCTGGACTGAATGTTTGTCAGTGCTATCACCTTTAAATGTCGGGAATTCACCGTCTGATTTAACATGGACTGTCACATGAGATGAGTCATATCTGGTAGGTTCACTGTGAGTAGTTTGGGTAGTGGGAGTAGACTGACGGTCACCAGCTATGTTCACTACACCAGCTGACATTAGCTTTTCAACAATGGATTCACCAATCTGAGCTCCTAACCGTCCTACCATGTCTGTGAGATGGTGCATAGCGTCAACATCAGTAGCTGGTGTGGAGGTGCGAAGATATTCCCTCTTAAACCCACTAACAGGTGTACAACTCGGGCTATGACCCAAACCTGTATCTGTGTCATCATCAGCTATGGGCTTAGAATGTCTCACATCCCTACTGTCAACAACACAATTTAACCAAGTTCCCCTTCCTTTTGGTAATTGATGATCTGAATAGGTATCCATTGTTTTTTTTTTTTTTTTTGTTTGTTTTTTTTTATTTATGGTTTTTGTGTGAAACTGTACTTGCGTTGTGTATATTAATTCTAAGACCTTAATAAAACAAAACAATAAATCATTTTGAAAAACAAAAGAATATTACCAACTGAATTTAAAAGCGTTCAACTAAACGTCATAACATTTTCAGCAATATACACCAAATAACTATGTTTTTGTATTGCCTTTTTTTTTTTTTCTCTGACCCCACTTTGATCTTGAAGTGTAGACTAGAACAGCAGCACAGTATCCACGGCGACCGGCATCAAGCTGATCTGAAAATCCAAGGAGTCACGGCACCAGTGTAACGAGTCTTCTTCTTCTTCTTGAACACCAAGACGACACCAAGAGCTGCTTTCCACTATTTTATTTGATCCTGAAGAAGACAATTAAACACATATATATTGTCTTCAGACTGCAGTGCACATCTGACCCCCTCATCAATACACAGCAGCATTGTGTGGGGGAATTAATTATTTTCATGAATATGCATGTAAGGGCATTTCACAAATTTTACAATTTATCCACATTTACATGCTAAGGATACATTAAAATTTACAGGAAAACACTTTTTTTTCCAGTTGCAACAAAATGAACACATTTTTCACTTATAACTTCAAACTACATACAAGAATGTATATGTAAAAAAAAAAAAGAAATACACCAGAGCCACCCGGTGGACAAATGAAAATGTGCGTTTAGCTAGTAAATATGAAAACAGCATGATGGACAATAGACGTACCTGAAGAAGACAATTAAACACATATATATTGTCTTCAGACTGCAGTGCACATCTGACCCCTATATATACAAAAATAACAAGGTTTTCAGTGAAAAATAAAAGTAACACAAATACAAAATGGCGACTTGTAATGTGCGTTCAGCACTTATGTTAAACTCCATAAAATTGCCACAACTTGACTTAGCGATAAAAACCAATCAAAAATACCATAATAATATAACATAGTTTTCGTGAGATGAAAAACATTTGCATTACAACAAGAGAAATTGAAATATTCTCAGGAGCAACTCTCTGTACAACCTACCCTCATCAATACACAGCAGCATTGTGAGGGGGGAAGGGGGAACGCGAACTACGGGAACAAAGGAGGTACAAAAAGGGGCGATGTGCAGGTTTATGATTGAAACAGAAAATGAATAAAAATGACTGCAAAATGTGTTCTCAAAATGATAAAATTCACAATACAATAAGAAAATATGATACTTTTAACAAAGTACAATTCCAACTCTGTTACACAAGCAACTGTTATGAGAACAAGTCACAATACAATACTGGCTTTGCCAAAAAACGTTTACAGGAAAAAATTGTTTTGGAATCAGCAAGGACCCTGCAAACTTTAAATAACGTTTTTTTTTTTTTTTTTTTGTTTGTTTGTTTGTTTTTAAACCAGTAATGACAGTTAAATTTATAAAGAATAAGCCCAGCATTTTTACTTCCCTTACTTATCTTCTACTGATTCTTGCAAGACCATAATTTTTAGACATTTTATTATCTATTTTTTATGTATTTTAAGACTCAAATGAATGTGCTTCTTTACTGACACATGTATGTGTTAACTCTTTTAAAAACGATTAGTATTTTAATACGTAGCTTGTATAAATCGTTTGTGCACCCAAACAATTGCTTTTCATAGAATCTCACATTCTTTCATTAATAGTTCTTAATATTTCGATTGGATGTGTATTAAATATGTATTTCACCATCAACTTTGAATTCTATTTTATCTGTTTTATTGTTTTGTTTACATGTTTGGAAATTTGTATGCACATTTGTGATTTTGAAGCAACGTGTAAGTAGGACTGTTATTTTGGTCTGGCGTCGTGATGTCATAAGGCGGCAACGAATTCATGCGTCTGTTGTGAGTTGACTGAAGAAAGGTTTGTGTTTTAAAACATTTAAGGAGTTTAAATCGATATAAACACTTAAATTAATGTCCTACTTTTACAAGTAATATAAAATGATTTATTATTGAATGTAACATTGCAATGCTTCATCTAACATCAATGAAAGCTATTCTGTTTGTGAATAAATCTGCACTTGAAAAGGTGAGTTTTATTTCGCTCCCTATATCGTAAATCAGCATATCGTAAACTCGACTTCAGGCACTGGCAAGTAATGATGGGAGAAGTGGAGCTTTTATAAACTCCGAGTCAATTGAATCAATTTCTTACCAAAATGAAGCGCACGAATCACTGCAAGCTGACTACACCTGCTGGTCAAAACTGTGGAAATGCAACGATAACACAAACACAACACTTTATAATTAAGTTTACAAACCAAAAGCAAATGTTCATGAATGTGTAATCTATTAAATCTGATATACAAATTAATAATACCAACTATAATTCATAAATGCCAAAGTATCTGTAAGTGTCTATGATTTGTTCTTCTATGAATTTGTAGTGCTAGTTTTGAGAGCCTTAAATGGTCTGATCTTTCTGAATGACTTCCTTGCTAGTGCGCTGACTACTGACCTAGGGAGCTGATTAAGACACACCCAGAGATTTAGTTTGGATTTATTTTTAGCTGTTAATAAATCTCATTTTAAACATGACAGAGCTCCCAAACACACAGAAGAACTTGTGGTGAAGCAACTGAGATCCACATGATGTACATATAAAGATGGCGTTTATAAAAGAGGAGAGTGAAGACATGAAGATTGAAGAATTATTCAGCGTGAAACAAGAAGATACTGAGGAACAAACAGGTTGGTTTCCATTCTCTGTCATTTAAAGTGTTGAGCTCTACAGAAATTAATGATATTTTTGAAGAATATCACAATGGCTTAATTAAAGCAGTTTTATTTAACATGAAGCATGTCGTCTTGTGTGGACAGGCATGTTGAGATCACATGACCAGACAAATACTAATGCTGCCTTCAAGTGCAGCTGAGAAGCTGAAGCAAGTGTGACATGTCACTAATGCACAACATTAAATTAGGAGAAAATTATACAAAAGTAGTTATTATTTTGTGTAACATTTAACCCATTATCTATTTCTTGACTGAAAACAGTGAAAACCATTCATTTCTATCACATAAATATGCAACAGTATACAAAAAATTATTTTGTATGAAGCAAAGCATGAAATGTGAGTGATCTTAAAAGTTATTCTTAATTAAAGCAGTTTTATTTAACATGAAGCATGTCGTCTTGTGTGGACAGGCATGTTGAGATCACATGACCAGACAAATACTAATGCTGCCTTCAAGTGGCAGCTGAGAAGCTGAAGCAAGTGTGACATGTCACTAATGCACAACATTAAATTAGGAGAAAATTATACAAAAGTAGTTATTATTTTGTGTAACATTTAACCCATTATCTATTTCTTGACTGAAAACAGTGAAAACCATTCATTTCTATCACATAAATATGCAACAGTATACAAAAAATTATTTTGTATGAAGCAAAGCATGAAATGTGAGTGATCTTAAAAGTTATTGTCTATTAATGATTTTTCATTTTCACCCTCAGAAGCACTCACTCTATCAATCCACTTGTAAACACGAAACATCTGTGTGCCGTTTATTCCTCGAAGTTAAGAGGAAATAAGATTGACTGGCAGTGGGAGAGTCATACTTGGGTAAAGTTGGTTTTATATTCGCACATTCGGACATCCGTATTCAATAGCCTTGTTAATCACACTACATTGGACATTCAGTGGACATTCACAAGTAAATATGCCATTAAAACAATACTTGCCTATTTTGATCGACTGTGAAAAATGTTGTAAGTTGACAATCGTTGGTTGTCAATATCATGTCACTGCTTAAAATTCGAAAACATTAATTTATTGCACATTTATTGGAAAGTCTGAATTTATCAGAAGTCCGAATGTGCGAATATAAAACCAACTTTACCCAAGTGAGAGTCATCTATAGATGCTTAATTTGAGAAACAAATGTAGTGTTTTTGTATTTTCATGTTTTTGTGTGATTCACAAAAATCACAATTATTCAGAATCACAATATTCAGAACCTCAAAATTCAGAGGGTCAAAAACAATTAAGTTTACAAGCAAAATATTATCATACTAACATTTTAACATACCTAAACAAAGAGCATAGGTAGCAGTATGCATATGGTTTGAATTTATAAAGTTTAAAAAAGTTTACAAAAATGCATCACTTCACTTCAGAAGACCTTTATTAACCCCTCGTGTCATATGGATTACTTTATTTTTTTAAATGAATGGATGCATTATTTTTGGCTTCAGATTGTTTAAAGGATTAGTTCACTTCATAATTAAAATGTCCTGATAATTTACTCATCCCCATGTCATCCAGTGTTTGTCTTTCTTTCTTCAGTCGAAGAGAAATCAAGGTTTTTTCTCCATATAGTGGACTTCAACAGGGTACAACGGTTTGAAGGTCCAAATTTTTTTGGTCCAGTTTTATTGCAGCTTCAAAGGGCTCTACACAATCCCAGCCGAGGAAGAAGGGTCTTATCTAGCAAAACGATCGGTCGTTTTCTAAAAAAATAAAATTATATACTTTTTAAACAAAAATGCTTGTCTTGCACTTGCTCTGCAATGTGCCACGCATTACATAATCACATTGGAAAGGTCATGCGTGACGTAGGCGGAAGTACCATGGTAGGAAGAAAAACTCCATCACATTTTTTCCTCCAACTTCAAAATCGTTCGACACAGTGGCAGCTCCTGCCAAATGTTTGGATGATTGATAAGGATAAGGTCACCCATTCAATGGATAAAATAACAGCTAGTTAAGGATGTATATATTTATAGACATATTTCTATATGTGTTACCAATTCAGCAGCAAGCCAAAATCCATTCAAACAAAGACTAGCCAGGATGTGGATTTCCAAAAACTTTTTACTCCAATTTCAGTTTAATAAGAAATTATTGAAATCACATAACTCACTATTTACACTACTCACATATATCACACTGCTTAGATCTCATTACTCTTATATTACACTGCTTACTTGAATTACGCTGCTTATTTCACATTACTCACTATTTACACTGCTCACTTATATTGAAATGTTGCTTGTCTCTCTTTCAAAGCAGCAAAGTGATCAATTACTCTCTTATTGAAAGTAGGCATGTTCCTGACTAGTTCCCTCATCATGGAAAGCATGGCCAGTGCATTCAGACGTTCCTGTCCCATTACATTTCACAGGAATGTCCTGGTTCTCTTTAAGGTTGAGAAACACCTTTCAGCTTCAGCAGTTGTCATGGGAGTGGTTATGAAGATGTTCAACATAGCCACAGTCTCAGAAAAAGTATCCTGGAGGTTGTACTTCAGCAAAACCTGGTACAGTGCCAGTGCACTGCAGCAGCAGCCCTTGAATTCTGGACTCTCATAAACGAGAGACAGTTTAGTCTTCAGCTTCGCCTTATTCAACATGGGATATGCCCTGACAGTGATGTTCAGAGCCTCAACAAGGGAATGTATGGCAATGCTGTTCAAACATCTCTCCTTGTAGCAGCGTGGCACTCACAAGGTGGTCGGTGAAGGAGAACGTTTCTTTGGTGTGGACCAGGATTGTCGCAGATCTGACAAAATAAATTTATTTTAGTTATAAAATAAATGTATTATAATATAAATATGGAGATACAAGGTTTCCACCTGACAGCGACAATATATTGGGCAGAAACCTTGTATCTCCATATTTTGCCTTTTTTTTTCATAAATCAATGCTATTGGTCATCCTTTATATCTGTCAGTGGGTTTGAAAAGCATTAAAAGAGCTTGTGTTAAATTTCATAACTCCACTGGAAATTATATTAAAAAATAGGAAAGGGCATAACCTACTAACCTCATCATTGTGACGACGTACAGCTATCCAGTAGCTGTCGTCCAACTGTGTGGCAATGTTGACTGTCCCGAAACCTGCCAATTTTAGGCAACTGTCCATATACATCTTCGCTGTTTCATGCTTTTTCACCTTCTCCGAGTGATGGTGCATGTCGATGCCACCTGTAGTTGTCCATGCGATGTCCGTACAACTCTCGGGATGGAACAAAATGCAGGGGTAGCAGAATATAGCATTAGCTATTTCGCAACCTGCTAGCCATTTTTTCCGCTCATACTAGTTCCTCGAATACCCTATTATATGTTTTCCCGTTTTTTGTAGATAATTGTTTTATTTTTTAAATTTGGTCTTGGTGGTCCAAATTCTTTTATTGTCAATTTATCCTGACTGCTATGATGACTGAATGGTATTTCTTTTAATGATACGATAGAATTGATTGCATTCATCATGACAATTGTTCAAGTTCAACAGGACTCAACTCGTGAGATGTCCCATGGTCTCTCTTTTTTAAATCACATTTAATAAAGATATTAAAGTATTTTTTATTTTTTCTTGTTAAAATGCAAAATTGTTTTCAAATATTATTGAATGTCACTTCATCTTAAAGACTATTAATAGAGTTATGTTTGTTCCACCAATTGCTGCACAAGTGATGGTTATGTATGATGATGAAAGCATGTTAGTGCTTAGCCTGGTAATACCAGACTCTGCTACTTCACTTTGCTTCGTAGACAGAGTCTGGAATGGCATAATAGAGAAGTGTTTTCTCTCTCGCTAGGGGACGCTTGTCTGAAGTTTAAAATCATTGGTTACCCGTAAGCCAATCAGATACGTTTAGTTATGACGTATGTTATCCGCCTGTACAGCCGCATCGAAGCACAGACATCATGCATCGAACTCAAATCTATGATTGAACTTCCACTGTAAACCTGTTGTAAACACATGATGATGTGAGCGAAATACCGGAGTGAACATGGCTGTAAACGACTTTTGCAGATTATGCGAAGTTAATGCATCCCGAAGTTTGCATCCCGTGTCTCGTTTCCCATTTCCGCGGTCGTTTCGGTTTTCGATTTCTCTAACCTACAATGTAAAACTCGGCGCTTAGCATCTACGTCACGGCTCTCAGCCCGCCCTCTGTTCGTTGATTGGCCCGGCTGTTTCCAGACCGGTGGCAAACACAAAGCTCTGACGCTGTATCAGACTGAGTACAGAAGCGAAATGAAATTGAGCGGAAGTAGAAAGTCTGACGTAGTCAGGCTAGTTAGTGCTAGCCCTCCCAGAACTAATGGAGATTGCATTGCAGTGCCTGCAGTTTGAAAAAAATAAAACATTTTTGTATATAAGTCTATGAGAGCACTCTGGGCGATTCTCGGCCAAAGTGAAATCGCCCAAAAAGGGGCGGTACTCCAATGTGACTTTGATGCTGATTGGACTATATCCAGATTCCGAACAAACAGTATAGAACAGTGAGAGTTAGCATAACACTGTGGTTGAATATTGAAGAAAAAAATCCCTCCCTTTCGCACTTTGGTGGTGCGTCGCCCAATCGCCCTAAGAAACCACGTGTGACCTTTCCAATGTGGTTATGTAATGTGTGGCGCATTGCAGAGCAGTGCAAGATAAGCATTTGTGCTTAAAAAGTATAGAATTTATTTGTTTTTGTTTTTTAGTAAATGAAAAAAAGGGGAAGGGGCGGGGAATGGGGGGACACCCGCAGGCTGCCCAAACCCAGAGGAACCGCTGCCATCCACCAGGCGGCGGAGGAGTGTCAAGCCTATCCACCGAGGGCTATCCAGTGCTGCTGCCAGGTTTCACGGAGGAGTTTACCTCAACTGTTGGAGAACTGGATGGCAGTGCGTTTTGGGAACCAGACCATGAGAATGAAGCAAGTGGCATAACTGATAATGAGTGTCACCTGTGTGCCTGTTAGGAACTTAGTCCCGAAGCGTGCCTCATCCCAGTCCTCTTAATTAACAATTCAATGAACAATCACTCAGCTGAGGGAGATTAAAAAAGTCTCATCTTTATTTAGCTGGGTCTGAGATTATATAGAAAGAGTACAAGGGGTGTAGTATGGATTTAACCAATGAGAGAGAGAGAGAGAGAGAGAGAGAGAGAGTGAGAGAGAGAGTACATCATATCAGCTCATGGTATAGGAATGTGATACATATAGAAAAACAAGTCTAAATATGGTCAACTTCCGGCCAAGTACCCATGCCTTTCAGGGATCCAAGAAGACCCCCTTCCACACTTGCAATACAAAAAGCAGGGACCATTCCCTGTCTCCCCATTAGGTCCAGGGACCTCATACCTTACATGAAAGTTGTTCCAGTACATAAAGACAAATAGATTTTATAGTATAGAATACAGCTTCAACAGAGGACAAAAGACCTTCTGTCAACATTCCTTCAATGCTGAGACCAGCACTTTAAACATAGAATCTTTCAGTGCCACACCGGCCTTGTATCTCACGGAGGAGCTTTGGAAGCATAAAAGAAGGAGCGACAACAGTGAAGAAGGAGAGAGGAGAGGACCAGGCCTGGATTTATGCTATGTTTTGTTTATGTGTGTGGCAGTTGTCTGTTAGGGGCTTTTATGTTTGTTTTGTTTATTTTATAATTAAAATTTGTTAAACATTCACCAATTCCCACCTCCTCCTCCTCCCTTGAACACAAATCTCACTACAAATGCATTTGTCACACTCATAAAAAGCTTGTTTTGTGCAAAACGTGACTAGGGATAAATGTAAACAGTGCAATGCACAAATCAATGTATTTCGACGTGTTGTTTCAGGCCTACATTGTAAGTTTGCATGTAAATCAGATTTTTCAGCAAGGACATCAAAAGTATTGTTGGCCAATGGTGCAGACTTCTTCTCCATAGTTTCCTCCTCAATCCAGTGGCATGTCATCACAAAGAAATGTCTGTTATGTTCTGTCATGCAGACATTTGTTACATTCTCAAGCAATATTTCATAACTGCAAACTGCTGGACTTATGTCTTTCTTCACATGACTATTTTGTCTTCACTGATTCCCACCACGTGTTTTTTGAATGAAGGCTACTCAACCAATGAGTGGTTGAACATCATAAATTTCAATTTCAAGTATTATTTTGTTAACTGTACTCTGGAATGTGCTGTGTTCAAGTTCAAGATTTGCTTGTTTGAATGGAGGATGCAATGACCCTTGTCCAGGATCAGATGTGCTAACCTGCTCATTCATGTTAGGCTTGCTAGTGTCTTCTTTGGTCAAGTAACTTGAACGCTTCCTCTGAGAAACAAAGCAATGCAAATTAAAGTGTTGTGGTAGGCGTTCTAGTTTTATTTTTCTGCTTAAGGAGGATTTTATGATAAAAAGAGGAAAAAATCAAGTATACTCTGATTAAATTATCTGTATTTTTAACTGATTCCCCATCAAGTTCCCAGCAGCTTTTGATAATTTTCACAAATTCATGCACCCCCCAGAATTTTTGTTGTTGTTGTTGTATGAATATTAACATACAATATATCAATTGAAAGAACAGAGCCTCTGCTTTTAAACAACAACAACAAAAAAATCTAGCTTTATGTATTCTTCTTTTATAAACAATTGCATGTGGCAAGTTTCATAATTGAGTTTTTATAATTCATAATTTTGAACAAAAAGCTGAGTAAATTGTGTTTTTGTCAAAGACTATGTCCGGATCTGATTCAGAATGATAATTGAAACATAGATGGAGCAGTTCACATCCATCAACACCCCCAGAGTTTGCACAGTTCTGTACCTCTTAATGGGTTTGACATTTCATTCAGTAATGTTAGGCAGTTTTGTTTTATATTGTTGAATGTTTGATGAATGTTTGATGATTCCTTGTTTCTTCTGCTTCTTCACTTGTTTTTGGATTTGGATTCTGTACTATGTGTAATAGCACCCCCTACCATATGACAGTGAAAACATGGATTGCCGGAAAATTCCGTCACTGGCAGGGAAGCATTGTGTCATAAATGACAGAAAATCATGTCAGTGGTGGGGAAAGAGTAACATACTTATTCTTGATTTCTGAGTTATCAAATGTTAATTTTTTTTAAATGTCTCCCTCGCCCATACTTTTTCTAACTGCTCTTTACAAGTATTAACAATCAAACAAATTATACATTGCACTTTTTTCCTTAGAGCTCAAATCATGATCATCAAATCATTTGTTAAGTGTATAATTTGAGATACACTAACTAGCTTTGATAGTAAACCAGGTGTGGGTGTTGTTGGGGGGACTTCTGTTAATTTCTACAAAATACAGGACATTCCTAGCTAATTCAGCACACTTCTTCAATAAAGATCGCATCTTCACAGCTAGAAGGAATATTTTGCACTGTGCTCTAATGTTGTTTCATCGTTTATAGACAAATTATTTTAAAATTTCCACAGCAATAATGTATTTTCCAGTGGACTTCATGATTAACATCCGTTTTAACATGCGTCTAGAGCAGAATGATTTGATACATTTCTAGCATACATGTTAGATTTGATGCTTTATGTTGGTTTTGGTGCTTTAAATGTGTACATGTTTTGATGTCTGTTACTTTGTTGCTATTAAACTGGGGTTAACTTTTATTTGTATCTTTTTTCTCTAGACCTGATGGCACTGAAAAAAGAGAGTAAAGAACATAATGAAATGCAAGAGAAAAATCAGTGTGAGAAACAATTTAATAACTAGAGAAAAATCTTTTAGTTGCTCACAGACTGAAAAGACTTCCTCACAAAAAAAAAACTCAAAGGAAAGGAACTAGAAGTTATTTCTCCTGTCAACAGTGTGGAAAACGTTTCACCCAAAAAGGAACCTTAATGTCCACAAGAGAGTTCACACTGGAGAGAAGCCTTTCAGCTGCCAACAGTGTGGAAAAAATTTTACACATAAAGGAACCCTTAAAACCCATATGAGAAGCCACACTGGAGAGAGTCCTTACACCTGCAAACTGTGCGGAAAGAGCTTCTCAAGAAAAATAAGTTTTTAAGATTCACATGAGAATTCACACTGGAGAGAAGCCATACACATGTGGTCAGTGTGGAAAGAGTTTTACACATAAAGGAACCCTTAATACACATGTGAGAAGTCATACTGGAGAGAGCCCTTTCACCTGCAAACTATGTGGGAAGAGCTTCTCACGAAAACAAAGTTGTAAGACTCACATGAGAATTCACACTGGAGAGAAGCCTTACACATGTGATCAGTGTGGAAAGAGTTTTACGCATAAAGGAACCCTTAATGCACACATGAGAACTCACACTAGAGAAAGCCCTTACACCTGTAAACTGTGTGGGAAAAGCTTCTCACGAAAAGAAAGTCTTAAGACTCACATGAGAATTCACACTGGTGAGAAGCCTTACATCTGTCCTCAATGTGGAAAGAGTTTTATGCTTAAAAGAACGCTTCATCGCCACATAAGAACTCACCTTTGATAAAGTCCTTTTACACATGCATTTGTGTAAAAAATATATTCATATTTAAACAAGTTATGAAGTAAAATATCTAGCTTCCACCAGACCGCCATCCATATTCAAGTTACGAAGAAAGTGTAAAACTCTTGCAGTTCACAAAGCTTACACTATGTCCTACACCTTCCCTAATAAACTTACGGAAAAAACTGTAACTGACGTGATTCCAATTTACTTCGCAACTTGAATATGGATTGCGGTCTGTCGGAAGCTAAATATTTTACTGCATAACTTGTTCAATATTGTTAAATTTTTAACACAAATGCATTGCTTCGATTCAGAAGGCCTTTATTAAGCTCCCTGGAGCTGTGTGGAGTACGTTTATGATGGATGGAGGCACTTTCTTCAGCCTTATATTCATTGATCCCGTTCACTGCCATTATAAAGCTTGGATGCATCAGAATATTTATTAATATTTCTCAGATTGTGTTCATCAGAAAAAAGAAAGTCATATACACCTAGGACAGCTTGAGGGCAAGTAAAGCTTGGGCTAATTTTCATTTGAAACTGAACAAATCCTTTAACCTAAACTTAACTCCAACTGGATCACATTGAATATAGTAATAACAACAACAACAACAACAGGGTTTCAGCACTTCATTGACTAGATAAACTAGTACACTACCTGTTCTGCTGGAAGGGCTCTGTAATTACTCTGTGGCAAATCCTGTCCCATCTTCCAAGTTATGTGACTGATGCTGACAAACAGAGACTTCAGGGCCATCTTCACTTCATTTAACAGATTTGGTAGCTCTAGCAACAAAAATATAGCAAAATAAAACATGCTAAAGCAATCTCTTACACCTATTTACTATGTGTACATATGGTCATCTAAGCTGATGAATTTAATGTTAATGATGCGTTTTACAAAGCCATCATGCCAGATGTTAGAGGTTGGAAAACTTTCAGGTTTCTTGTCATATACTTGATAATGCAATTAATTACCAATAATTATTAAATTCTTTGTCTTAACTTTACATAGCAAGTTGAATAATAATATTGAAGCAATAGCAGTTCTGCAAAAAATTTAAAGTTTGAAGTGCAAAGACAGTAAAAACTACTAAAGTAATCCACCAAACAGTTTGATAGCTGGCTGCTGATTCACCACAACAGTAAAATAACTAGTATGTGCATTTTTCTTACTTTTTTGTCATTATTTCTCAATTTTTCGTTTTCCTCCATTTTTTCAGCCTCTTCTGAGTCTCTGTCGAGGTTGTGCTTGATACTCATCAACAGTAATTAATTTTTCTGTGGTATGGGAATCACTGCCCTTTTCCTTTCGGTCTGTCAAGAAACAAGAGATGGAAATGATACGCATTCATTTTCTTAGATATTTGTCTTCTTACCTCAATAAATGTAAACAGATGAACATAAATGACTGTACCTGAAGGGGAATGAAGGCAAAGGAGATATGTTAATACTTTATTTTAAGGGTCCACAATTATGCATGTTACACACATACACACTAGTAATTAATGATCAACTTAAATAGGCTAGTAAGGGCATATTAGCCATTATTTAAACCATATTTTTAGTGTAGTAAGGTACTTCAATTAAATAAACTGAACAATAAGAAGCTAGTAACTATGTTTAATCAGTGATGGTTTAGTTATAAATTGCTAAAAGTTGTAAAGTGAAAGTTATATTTCGGTTTATTGACCAGAATAAACTATAATTATCACGTTCACACCCATGGAAAGAAAGTAAGGCCTTGCAAAACACAACAATTAACTTTTGATTCAGACATTTCCATAAATCATATGAATATCTCAAATTGACACAATCAAATTAAACATTAATAGGCAGTTATTAAACACACCGACACTAATATATTCTTTATCTCATTTCATGACATAATTATCACATTTACTCGTGTTAGCTTTAGCCCATGTGCTAATCAGTTCAGCTCGCGCTGTGTGCACGCGGCCTACTCAAAACGGCTCAGAAATTAATCATTTTAGAAACTTCAACATGTCATTTACATTATTAATATCTGGAATTTCACTCCCTAAAGCAGAATAGAATCATATCTTTATTCACACAAGGAAGATTACTCACAGTGCTTCAACACTCTGGGATCCGCTCCGTCTCTCTCTCTTCTCTGTCTCCGACGACATCACTTCAGGCTGACGCGTCGACTTCAAAAGCTCCACTTTCAGTGCACTCACTCACATTTCCAGTTAGATCAATGGATTTTCTGGAGAAACTGTCTGGTCCGTCTGTGCTGATCTGCTCTGACTCGCTCTCATCTGCTCACGCTGAAAGCAGCGCCGGCGAGACCAGTGGGCGGGACTTATGAATGCGCCGCTACTATTGGCTCTTAGGGGTGTCTCTCATTGCAGCACGAATCAGGGATTGGATGAATCTCTTTTTCTTCTAGAATTTGTTTTCCTTTTCTTAGGTTACCCGGGTTACACATCAATTAATCTGGGCCAGAATCAGATCTGATTTCAACCTCTTTTTAAAGTCTTTAAAAGCTCAATGTTACCATAATTGTTACAGCCACACCAGTTCATTTGTGTGCGTGTGTAAACTTCTTGCTGTTTTTTGCATAGTGCATATTCCTGCAGAGCGGCTGAATTCTTGATTTTCTTGATTATTTCCCATTTGTAAAAACTTGCTCTGTTTTATAGTCACACTAGTGTAATGTGTCTGTTTTGCACTCTTGATATTTTAGAGCGTGACCCCTTCATTGTTGTGCACTTTTTTCTGCACAGTGGTTTATTTGTAGTTTGTACCTTTTCAAATTTTAAATGGGATATATCCATCCAGTGAATTCCTACGACTTAGGTTTGGGTTTGATTCTAATAAATGTATATTCTGTGATGATATAGAAACCACAGATCATCTATTTTTTCATTGTATGTATGTGGAGGATTTATGGTCTGATATTCATGACTGGCTTTATCCAAAGGTGCCTCACCTTGGAAACCTCACTCTAAAGGACATCACTTATGGACTTATAATGAACAGTAACAAAGATGACTTCCTGATTAACAACATTCTTATGCTAGGAAAATTTTATATATTTATAATTATATTAATTATAATTTTTTTTCATATATAAAAGCCCTCCAAGTGATGAAAAATAAAAATGCAATAAAGCTTTTCTCCATTATAGAAGAATATGATTTAATAGAAAAACCCTAGCCCCCTTTATGTTATTTAGATGTTATTTAATTATTATTTATTTTTATATATTTTGCTTATGTTATTGTATTCTCTCATGCACCTGTTCTGTAATTTGTAATGCAACAGTGTGTTAATAATGCCATGTTGTTTGTACATTACTAATTGGTTAATTAAAAAAAAAAAAAAAAAAATTGTAGTTTGTACCACCAAAACATTCTCAGAGTTTTTGTATGTTTTCGTATTTCCCATTAATTTCCTATGGCAGTCATTTTTAACCGCAAAGGAGCCAAGTGTGACTTTTTCTCCTGACCCTTTAACATATCTGAATCATGTCCGTGATTTTTGTGTTCACAGAGCTAATGCAACTAACGTCACCAAGTGTCATCCCACGTTAAAATGTTAATCTAATTAATTAGTTTTGTAATTAAAATGTTAATTTTGTAATTAATATATGTAGGGCTCCACTTAGGACAAGATAAGAGCGAGGACATGAGTAAAGTACAGCCTTACTGATGCACTATGTTTTATATACATCTTAAGAGATATGGTGGACATTCATAGGCCTTAAATTTGCATTATTTTCCTATGTTTTTACATCATGAAAATCTGTAAGACTTTAGTTATATGTGGGACATATATGACATATAGGATTGAAAATACATAAATATTATGCAATTTGTATATGCGGTTTTTGCAGCATATATGTCCCTTATAATATTCTGTTGGAACATATAAGAATCACATATGTTTTTAACAAAACTTTTCCATATGGGTTGTCTGATTCGGCGCGTCACTGACAAAGGATTTTAAAAAGAAAACATGCAAAATCTTACCGTTTTCCTCAAATTATATCCTTCAAATGGTAATTTGTTTGAAGATCCTACACGACATCAACACCTCCTGCCTGTGTGGCTGTACAGTAAGATATCATTGGACCTATTCAAACTGGACAACGGACCGTTCGACCACCGAATCCAGCAGTGTCTTCCATAATATCGAAGTTAAGTGTGCATCACTGATCGTCAATCTCGAAAAAATATTTTGTCATAACATCTGCAGTTTAGTTTAAAGAGGAATTATTGTGCTCCTAGCGCTCCTCGCTGTCATTAAAACAGCGTGTCACTGGAAAAGTGATCGAAAGTAGCACATCTACTATCTCAATTCATATAACTTCTGTCTCCAGAATGTGCGTACGCACGGCTCAAAGTTTGCTTATGTAGCGGTTGTTCCTCTGCGTTGTGTTTTATGGATGTTAAATAAAAGAATTGTCCACACAAAGCTGGTTTTTAACTGATGAGGATTTAATTGTAGTGCCTGTGTGGTGAAACACACAAACAGACAGGCACTGTTATCTGCATCTGCTCTTATTTTGCCTCTCCTCTCTGATGGCATTGAAGCAAAGAGTAACATACACACACTTTACAACAAACATACACATAATATATATAATAATATAACATATAATAATAGTATGAGTAATAAAATATTAATAATATAAGTCATATAATATAATAATAAATTCACAAACATATCATTCTTATATACCAATAATTCAAAACAGCATTACAGTGTTTCTTGTATACCATTTAACATACCTGTGTGGTGAAACGCACAAACAGACAGGCACTGTTATCTGCATCTGCTCTTATTTTGCCTGTTAACCACAAATTACATGTTAAGTACCCCAGGTAGTTAACCACATAACACACAATGAATGCAATATACAATATATATAAAATATATCTCCTAAGGTGTACAAAATACAAAATATATTAAGTCTAAAATATATATTTAGTTTACAAAATATAATTATACATACACGTCTTTTTAATTAAACATATCAATCTATTATTTATCAATTTCTATTTATCTATATATAAATATTCCTTAATTGAAATGTTAGCCGCATAGCCGCTAACATATCCTTCACACACGCGACGCACACACTTTGCCGCCATCTCACGCAATGCACTATTCACCAGTAAAGAGCACTCAAATAAACTACATTTAACAAGTTGATAACACGAACTAATGGACAAATATAACATTACACAGATACTTTCTTGTATTTGAGCATATAAACATGACATGAACACTTATAACACATTTTAACAGTTAATGAACGGAGCTCATGAAAATCGTACCTCTCCTCTCTGATGGCATTGAAGCAAAGAGGACGAACTTCCGATTGCGCTGCGTTTTGAACGCCTTAATTACGTATGACGTCAGCCGACGTACACACCACATTTAATAAAAGCACGCAACATTTTCAAAATAAAATGCACCAAAACAATTAATAAAAACAAATAATATATATATAAAAAAATAACAAAAATGATGTATAATCTGGTGTAACAACATATCCCTGCTACATCCACCCCCACTGTTTTACACCAGATTATGCATTACATACAAAGTCTTGCGAAGGATGTCACATTTTCTGAAATCACATTAGATTCGTTCAGTTGTGAACTATCTCTTTCGAGATTAAGGAAACCCAGGGGTAGCTAATCCCCAAATAACCCA
The DNA here is from genome assembly GCF_018812025.1 of Megalobrama amblycephala. NCBI lineage: Eukaryota > Metazoa > Chordata > Actinopteri > Cypriniformes > Xenocyprididae > Megalobrama > Megalobrama amblycephala. Next base: position 46,674,686 of record NC_063057.1, on the reverse strand, counting down.
TAGAAAACCATGCCTTGTACATAGTTCTACACATGACACCAACAATGTTCCCGTTAATGTAAACGTACTCGTTACACTCGCAGAACATGTATTTAACAAAAACAAGCAGAAAAAAAAAAATGAAAGTCTTTTAACTCTTTAACAAACCTATTTGTTGTTCTCAATTGAACAGTTCAAATTTCATGAATTTCATACACTCTCTGAGTTGACATTGACTGTATCAGTCTGTTAACTGGCTTAATCAATCTCCCAAATCTTGACCTAAAGCCATCTTGTAGACCAGAGACTCTTTCATTCCCCTGATCTTGCACACTGGACAATGTCATAGGAATTTCTGCAACAGTTGAAGTACACTCATCAACTTCAGAAACACAGCCATCACTTAGAACTGCTGATACAGAAGAATCATCAGACACCAATGAACATACAGATAAAATAGAGTTGGGCAAGTCGTCCGACTTTGCGTTACACACAGGTGCTCCAGACATCTCAGAGTCACATTTCACAACTGTGTCACCAATAGCCTCACTCTCATCAGCATTAGTGCACTCCACAGACTCTATTTGTGTCACATCTGTGGCAGCATCAAGATCTGCAACCCAGCGAGAGGTTCGATCGTCACTCCGAGTTTGATCATCTTCATCACATGACACACAGACAGTGGAATCCTCGACATCATCAACACCATCACTACCATCATTCCAAGATGGCACCGGCAGGAAATTGACAGGCATCAACAGATTACGATGTACGGTCTTGGTACGACCTGTCCCAGGATTTCTTATCTGGTAAGTGTTCAGTGCACCCCTTTTTCCCACAACAACATACACGACTTTTTCCCATCGGTCGGCTAACTTCTTTTTCCCTCGTTCACCCTTATTCGCAAGGAGTACTCTGTCACCCAACTCAAGAGAATGACCTTTACCCTTTCGATCATAATACTCTGCTTGTTTGGCTTGCTGTCTTTTAGCATGTTCTTGTGTGATTAACATTGCTTCTCGCAAGTCTTTCTCAAGAGACTGTACATACTTGTGAACATTAACGGTCTCATTATTCAGCATGACATTTTCGAACAGGATGTCCACTGGTAATCTTGGTGTTCGGCCGAACATCAAGAAAAACGGTGGAAACCCAGTGGTCTCATGTCTCGTACAATTGTACGCGAAGGTAAGAGTGTTCAGCATCTGTGGCCACTTAACTTTAGATCTCGGAGGCAGCGAAGCGGATCATATCACCCAGGGTACGGTTAAATCTCTCAGTTTGTCCATTACCCATAGGATGATATGGGGTCGTGTGCGATTTACTCACACCCGACAATCTCAACAACTCGACCATAAGGGAGCTCTCAAAGTTTGCACCCCTGTCGGAATGTATTCGCTGTGGAAACCCATAGATACAGAAGAATTTGTTCCACAGGACACGCGCAACAGCTTCCGCAGTCTGATTTGGGCACACATAAGCACAAGCGAGCTTTGTGAAATGATCAGTGACCACTAACACATCAACCGTTCTGTTGTTGGAATCCTCCGCTGACCAAAAGTCAATACAAACCCTTTCAAGAGGGGCACTCGTGTGAATTGATACGAGTGGAGCCCTTGCCTCTGGTTCAGGCCTCTTACTCAAAATACACCTCTGACACTCATTGACGTATGTCTTTATGTCTTCCTCCATAGACTCCCAGAAGAACCGCTGCCTAGCCAACCAGAGCGTGCGATGCTGACCCTGATGACCAGCGTTATCATGCACTCCCTTCAGAACAGTACATCGAAGAGCTGCTGGCACTACAAACTGGTAAGTATTCTTCTTAGAAACCGGATTCTTAGACACTCGGTATAAGACACCCAACCTTAAGACAAGTTTACCCCATTGGCGTAGTATTTTCACAGTTCTTTTAGACTCGAACACTTTTTCTCTGCGAGATGGACGTCTGCCCCTCTCTACAAAGAACTTCACTCTATCAATTGCAGGATCCTGACTCTGCTTTTCCAGCAATTCATCATGAGTTAGGCTGCGGAGCTCACTCTGCTCTACGTCTACCAAACTCTCTAAATGCTGAACATACGACATGCTTCTAATGGCTGCACCATGCTCCCAGTCACAGTGAGAATGAAGAACAGCTGACAAATCTTGGCGAGACACTTTGCCAGTAAGGGAAGTGCACCCTACATATACATCTCCACCTACATTCGCAGGCTCTGACAGCCCATCTACCACTTCACCATCTTCACGTTCACACGAAAGATGGAACATGTCCTGCACCTGTTCGACAGCAACAGCCTCTGCCTCATGCAGCAAAACATCATAATTTGTCCGTGTCAATCTGTGCAAAATTCTCGAAGTCGCAAATGGTTCCCTGCTTAATGCATCTGCCACTATATTTTCGGACCGGGGATATACTGGATATCAAAATCGTAAGGCGCCAGCTTCGCTACCCACCGTTGTTCACATGCATCCAGCTTGGGCTTTGTGAGGATGTACTTGAGTGGGTTATTATCAGTCCACACAGTAAATCTGTGTCCCCGCAGCCAGTGACTGAACTTATCACAAATAGCCCACTTCATCGACAAAAACTCAAGTCTGTGCGCTGGGTACTTCGACTGTGCATGTTTCAAAGACTTTGACGCAAAGGCAATAGGCCTTGCCACAGCACATCCCTCCTGAACCTGCGACAAAACGGCCCCGAGCCCACTAGTGGAGGCATCCACAGACAACAGAAACGGCTTCGAAAAATCTGGGTGCGCAAGCAAAACCTGACTCACCAAGGCAGACTTCAAACTCTCCAGAGCTGCTCTGCAGTCATCAGTCCAATCTGTTGGCGAAAGTGTACGTCTCCTTCTCAGTCGTTTCACACCCCTCCCCACTCTAGGTCTTTTCTGACCTGTCAACAGCTGAAACAAGGGTTTAGCCAGCATAGAACAATTTTCTATGAAATGCTGGTAGTACACCACCATACCTAAAAAGGATCTGATTTTACTCGCTGATGGCGTAACACAATCACTCTCCATCAAATCCTTCTCCGATATATTCACAATGGCATCAATTTTCGCTGGATCACTGGCCACCCCCTCTTCAGACACAATATGACCCAGAAATTTTACAGACTTCCTCAAGAACCTACATTTTGAAGGAGACAATTTCAAGTTGTGGTCTTTTAGACGCCGGAACACCATCTCCAGCCTTTCCAAGCTCTCCTCTTCAGTCTTTCCGAAAACTAACAAATCATCTAAATAACAAAGAAGGCTCAAGAAATTCTGGTCACCAAACACAGTCAACATCATTCTCATAAATGTTGCTGGGCTGTTACAGAGTCCCTGGGGCAAACGATTGTATTCATGGAGCCCCATTGGCGAACAGAACGCAGTGAACTTCTTGTCATCTTCGTGCAATGGAACGTTATAGTACCCGGAAGTCAGATCCATAGTAGAAAAGTATGCGTTCCCACCTAGCGCTGCAAGAACATCCGATTGGTGAGGAAGAGGATGAGCATCCTTCACCGTGCGTGCGTTCAACCATCGAAAATCAGTGCATATCCTTAAATCACCATTTTTCTTCCACACTAAAACCAATGGTGACGCATACTCACTGCTCGACTTCCTAATGATCTCCTTGTCCTCCATTTCATCTAAAGTCTCTTTTAACTTCAAGTAATGAGCAGGAGAAAGACGCCGGTATGGAAGACGAAAGGGCCTATCGTCGGTAACTCTGATACGATGACAAAAACCTTTCGCTTCACCACAGTCCAAACTGTGCCTGGAAAACACACACTCATATTTTTCAATGAGATCTACCAACTTGTTCTTCCAAAAGGAGACACTTCACAATCCCCGACATTCAAGTCGCTCAGCCCCAGGTCATCCAACCTGCCGTCACCTATCAAACTTGCTCCAGATGTAGAGCCACCCACAGTAAGACTACCACATGACTTGTCAGAACTTACCGCACCTACATTTTGACTAAGCACTCTGTCAGTGGTTTGATCAAGGTCCTCCAAAGCGACGCAAGGATACACATCGGCCACCTTCGCATTTTTTTCTCAACACAATTTCTGCATTGGTCGGGTTGATCATCTTTACTGGAAGCCAGCCATCGCCCCACAAAGGTGAAACAACCCTCCCAATCAGCACATTCCGGTGCGCACAACGTGAAGTACTGGGCTCAATGACTACTGTGCTCCCTACTGACAGTACTGACCCTGGAGGCAAACTACCCCAAACAAGATGTTCGCTCCTTGGCTGGAGTGCCACAGCTGACCTCAGTCTCAGAGTACCCACCTTGTCAGGAATCGAATCACCCCTCCATCTCTCGATACAAGAAAGCATGCGTAAAAATTGGCCATTTTCGGATTGCACAATCGAGTCAGGTCTCTTTACCACTTTCCAAAATTGGTCTGTATGCTTCATCTGACTTATTAGAGGTTTCAAGACATTTGTGCCAAGTATGATCGGGTCCTTTTGACCCCTTACAATCAGAACTGGGACAATGAAACTGACCCCGTACACTTCAAGTTTCAGATTGCACACACCATCTGGAGTAGTTTGTTTGCCACCACAACCCACCAAGACAATATCTGAAGAGCTCAGGATATCCTGGTCCAGCACCCCAGCGTCTCCAAGTTGAGGAAGAACTTCCGCACTCAGAGTGGTCGCCATGGAGCCACTGTCCAACATCCCCCGAAGCTCAACTTTGTCCTGTAGTAACACACTTGTATAAAATAAACTGTCACTTTGATCAACTTGCATGCCGTTCTGGAAAATGACTGTTTTTGTTTTGCCAACACTCTCACAGAAGAAGGAATAAACAGACTCAAAATCATTCTCAGAGGAACTACACAGCCCCACTTCGCCCTCTGCCCGAAGGGAGCTGTCTAGTTTCCCTGAGACGCAACTTTGTCATGCTGACCGGAGCCCACTCTGGACGTTACTCTATGACTGTCGCAGTTGTAGCTCGCATGTCCAGCCGCAAAACACTTGAAACACAAATTATACATTTTACAATGAGCAGTCGTGCTGTGCTCACTGCTTTGACACACTCTGCATTCTCGAATCTTATTGCCCGTTCGTTTAGGCCAGGGGCCTCGCACAGACTGACTGTTGCACACTAACGCTTTTTCAAGCAAAGACAAGACTTTGTCCAATGCATTCTCGTCAGCTACGCCCCCACCCTGTTCAGACTTAGACGAAGAGACAGGCACATCCACGTCTGGCTCTGAGACAACCGTGGTGAATTGTTTGACAGTGTGATTCGTCAACTTGCGTTCCCTTAACAACTTGTCAAGCTGCTCCTGCACCTCAGATGCATTCCATGACTGTACAGGCTTACTCTTGAAAACGAAGGCTAACTCTTTGTCAGGGCAGTTACGAATGAACATAACAGCCACCTCTTTACTCCTGTTATCCAGAGATCTGCCTTCCCATCTTAAACTTTGCTCTGCAACATCCGCTGCCTTGTTTAGTCTTATCCAAAAATCCCAAGCGCTCTCTCTGGGATATGGTCTCACAGAATAGAAGTCAGCTAATGGAATACCTGAACTGCTCTGGTCCCCGAAGTGCTGCTTCAAAACAGAAAATACAGAATCAACAGTTGGAGTTGTAGAACCATTGCGCAGCCATACTCTCATTACATCTCTGGCCCGCCCCATAACTCTGTTCATTATCTCATCAACCAGTTCAGACTCTGTCTCCTCAAGTTTGTTCAAATACACCTTTCATCATGTCTTCCCATTCCATGACTGAGCATTTGTCCGAACCGTCTCCTCGAAAGTGTGGTGGTGCGGACACCTCAGCTTTCAGGATCAAGTTCATTTTTGACGCGTCAATGACAGTAGTATTAGAGGGGTCAGTCACATGACCACTGACACCTTCTCGGAACTTCCCTGCAGATGGATGATTAGAAAAGTCAGGCCTCATCATACTCTCTCTAATTGATTGCCCAATCTCAATACCAATTTGTTTTATGAGGTTACTCATTTGACCAGATATTTCTGACTCTTGAGGAGCGAATTCATAGTTACTGGCTGCAGCGATTGGACTACCACACATTTGGACTCTGTCATCGGGGGAAAGACCAATTGCTCTACCCCGACCTGTACTACAGTACTCAGGATCTTCAAACAGCTTTGCTCTGTCAGGCGTATTCAAAAGACTGCCACGCCCTCTACCAGCTGTAAACGTGTTGTCCCACCCCAAATCACTTCGTTTAGCAGCCATTCTGCTCACGCATCAGAGTACTGTCTCAAAACACAAAAATATTAATAAAACAAAATAAATCAATGTAAAAGAAACGGTTTAAATTCAGAAAAGTGAAGGGAAAAAAAAAAATATATATATAAAAGGTGCAGTTCACTTTTTTTCTTTCAAAGTCCTCCTGTCAAAAAAAAAGTCAATTGGTGCTGCAAAGTACCTTCATTTACACAGTTCAGTCAAAACAAGTTAGTGGCGACACTCCACGATGATCCAGCACGCTGCTCACTCGATCCACCTTAGACACAAATCACCAGTTCAACAGTCTGTACTTCGCACACCTGCGTCTTCAGCGTTGAATTTCTGCAACACAGTACGTCAGCAGTCTCCTCCTAGACACAGTTCAATCCGTCAGACGTCCGAACTCCACCGAAGAAACAGCAACAGATGACAGAAGCACCTCCAGCCCCCCTCATCGGTAGTCACACACCACGTCAGCAATCCCGGCGGTCGACAACGATCAACCAGTCGACGGGTCACGGCACCAGTTTTGTAGCGGTTGTTCCTCTGCGTTGTGTTTTATGGATGTTAAATAAAAGAATTGTCCACACAAAGCTGGTTTTTAACTGATGAGGATTTAATTGTAGTGCCTGTGTGGTGAAACACACAAACAGACAGGCACTGTTATCTGCATCTGCTCTTATTTTGCCTCTCCTCTCTGATGGCATTGAAGCAAAGAGTAACATACACACACTTTACAACAAACATACACATAATATATATAATAATATAACATATAATAATAGTATGAGTAATAAAAATATTAATAATATAAGTCATATAATATAATAATAAATTCACAAACATATCATTCTTATATACCAATAATTCAAAACAGCATTACAGTGTTTCTTGTATACCATTTAACATACCTGTGTGGTGAAACGCACAAACAGACAGGCACTGTTACCTGCATCTGCTCTTATTTTGCCTGTTAACCACAAATTACATGTTAAGTACCCCAGGTAGTTAACCACATAACACACAATGAATGCAATATACAATATATATAAAATATATCTCCTAAGGTGTACAAAATACAAAATATATTAAGTCTAAAATATATATTTAGTTTACAAAATATAATTATACATACACGTCTTTTTAATTAAACATATCAATCTATTATTTATCAATTTCTATTTATCTATATATAAATATTCCTTAATTGAAATGTTAGCCGCATAGCCGCTAACATATCCTTCACACACGCGACGCACACACTTTGCCGCCATCTCACGCAATGCACTATTCACCAGTAAAGAGCACTCAAATAAACTACATTTAACAAGTTGATAACACGAACTAATGGACAAATATAACATTACACAGACTACTTTCTTGTATTTGAGCATATAAACATGACATGAACACTTATAACACATTTTAACAGTTAATGAACGGAGCTCATGAAAATCGTACCTCTCCTCTCTGATGGCATTGAAGCAAAGAGGACGAACTTCCGATTGCGCTGCGTTTTGAACGCCTTAATTACGTATGACGTCAGCCGACGTACACACCACATTTAATAAAAGCACGCAACATTTTCAAAATAAAATGCACCAAAACAATTAATAAAAACAAATAATATATATATAAAAAAATAACAAAAATGATTTATAATCTGGTGTAACAACATATCCCTGCTACACTTAAAGGTGCGCACATTCTCCCGTCAAGTTTGTTTTTATAGATCACAACCTTCGCTTGGGAACTGGCGTATGCAGGTTTCCAGCCCCGTTTTGTGCGTATACGCACGCTTTATAAATGAGACCCCAGAGCTGTAAAGGGTTTGTTATGGTGCCCAACTGTGCTCTATCTCTTGCTTTTTCTCTCTCTCTCTCTCTCTCCCTCCCTGCAGAGTAATTACCACCTGACTCCAATAATGAGTGTTATGTGGTAATTGAATTATGCCTGCTACAGACTGTGCATTGCAGTGATCCTATAAGATCATTACAAATCACACTGTACAACATGGCTCTAATAAACTTGTAACTTCTATTAAAGGTGCCCTAGAATTGAAAATTGAATTTACCTTGGCATAGTTAAATAATTATAGTTCTGTACATGAAAATGACATACAGTGAGTCTCAAACACCATTGTTTCCTCCTTCTTATGTAAATTTGATTTGTGCAAAAGACCACTGAAGAACAGGCGAATCTCAACATAAGACTGACAGTGTCGCAACAGTCAGGATCATTAATATGTACACCCCCAAGTTTTGCATATGCCAACCCATGTTCAAGGCATTAGACAAGCCAGTATTAACGTCTGGAGCAGCACAGCCGAATCAACAGACTTTATGCAAATAAGCAAGCAAGGATAATAGCGAAAAATGGCAGATGGAGCAATAATAACTGACATGATCCATGATCATGCATCTTCATTCTTTATAAATCTCTCCAACAGTGTGTAATGTTAGCTTTAGCCCCTTTAGCTGCAGCATACTATCAAACTCATTAAGAATCAAATGTAAACATCCAAATAAATACCATACTTACATGATCTGATATGCTGTAAGACAAACACTTTGTAAAGATCCATTTTGAGGGTTATATTAGCTGTGTGAACTTTGTTTATGCTGTTTAAGGCAGTCGCGAGCTCGGAGAGGGTGGGGAACACAAGCATTTAAAGGGGACACGCACAGAATCGGCGCATTTTTAATTATGCCTATAATAATAAAAACTCTATGGGGAATTTTGAGCTGAAAACTTCACAGACACATTCAGGGGACACCTTAGACTTATATTACATCTTGTGAAAAAGGGTTCTAGGGCACCTTTAAATCTATGTAGACTGTATGATGATGACATCTCACAAGTTTAGAAGAATAAAACATCAGTGTGCACTAGTGGTAAACAAATAGATCAAGATGAATTGCATTTTGGCGATTGTGGTTTTTATGTGCGCTGAAAAAAAGAGGAGGATGAGAATATGGACATGGTCATGGCTAGGGAATAGAGGCCAACTTAGCATGCCAACTTTGCAAATGGAGCTTGAGGTAAGTAGTTTTAAGCGGGGCTTAAACTGGTTTAATTAGAAAACATACTGGTTAATAGCATTATTATTTTTTACTTTTTTTCTTTCTTTAATAACAAGTGCAGTGTTTTCTTCAGGAAGAAAGTCTTAGTATAAAAACGTGTGGAAAGTGCTGCCGCGCCACTTCCTCCTTTTGCAAGCGTTCAGGAGCTCACCATCCAGAGCTCCAATTCAGTTTGGGAACTGCCACTTCTCCTGAAATCCATGTGTAATATTCATCCAATCATCTGTATTTGGAATGGACATGTACTGAGGCTACAGTTTTTTTCCAAATTATGTCACACACCTCCAGGATTATTGTGGCTACAGTGAATTTTCCAAGAAGATAGTTCAGGTAAATTGTTTTGTATGAATCTCCTGTTGCTAAGTATCTAAAAAAAAATAAACAAAACAGTGGCATTTTATATGAAATAACTACAGATGTTGTTGGTCAAATGTTTACATACACCTTGAAGAATTTGCAAAATATTAAAGGTGCTGTAAGTAGAATTTGAACTATGCTGTTGGACATTGTTGATATTTGAAATCAACCCAAACAAACCCACCCCTCTTTTCATTGCTTCGCTTCCAAAACTCACACTCCATTCCTAACCACCCTGCTCCAAGTTGGTCTTGAACCCCGGCCCTATTGCTGTTTGCGCGTGAGGCAAATGCACTATCAATGACGCTAAGCACCGCATTCTCTAGCAGTCGTCAGTGAGCAGTGGTTTACCTGCACAGTGATCACAGATTCTTCTGATGAGGACCATGTACTAGCAGAAAAGAAAAAAGTACAGAAAGGGAAGCAAGAAGACCAAAAGAGACAACTCAACTTCTAGTCTGAGTAATGACACTCACCGGTCTTTGATTCTCAGGACTGGGACGTGATGGGCAAAAATTTCTCAGGTGACCGGGCTGTCCACAGTATAGACAGAGACGCTGAGCAAGCCGTCGGTGGTATGAATCGACTTGCATGGGTTCAGTCTCATCTGAAACAGCGTATGAGGGAGTGCGAGCAGTACTTTGGTGGCTGGGTTTTCTAGATCTAATGAGGTTATCAATCTGTATGGCAAGCTCATTGAATTGGTCTAGATCCCTTCCCTCATCACGACAGGCCAGTTCAGCTTGTAATTCCTGGGACAAACCCCTCCGAAACAGTACTTTCAGTGTGTCACTCACCCATGTCTTCTGAGCATCAAGTGTGCGGAATGTGAGGGCATACTCTGCGGCCGTTCTTCTCCCCTGGGTGAGCTCAAGCAAACGGTCGCCTGCCCCTTTACCCTCGCTGGGATGGTCGAAAACCTCGCGGAATCTCCACATGAAGGACTCGAAAGAGGGGAAGGCGGAGCCATCTTCTCTCCATACAGCAGTAATCCACTCCAATGCTTTACCGGTGAATAATGAACAGACGAAAGCGATCTTCCCAGCCTCAGTGGAATATAACGTGGGTTGTTGGTTGACAAAGAGTGAGCATTGTAGAATAAACCCCTTACATTTCGTTGGATAGCCGTAAAATCTCTCAGGAAGCGATAGTCGGGGGTTAACTTGCGGTGTCGTTTCTGCCGCGTGGGTAATGGCGGATGCAACAGGTGTTGGAGACGCTGTGGGAGTGGTTGTATGGAGATTTTGAAGCGCCTTCACCAGTTCTTCGTGAGGGAGGTGAGTCGGTTGAGCTGGTGTTGATGGGCAGCGAGTTGGCTGGCCTGGGCTGACATCGTTGCACACAGATAAGAAAAAGCCGCTGGATCTAGTAGTGTTGAGGTCTTCTGTAACAAGTCGTCACACAAAGTGGGATCCATAAGCAGGCTTTATTAAACAGTGTTCGTAGTTAGACAGGCAATGGTCAAACAACAGTAGACGGGCACAGCAGAGAGAACAGACAGAATCGTGGTTGTAATACAGGCGGTGGGTCAGCGCAGGCAGATATCAATCACAGGTCAGATACAAAGCAAAGAGTCCAAAGGGCAGGCAGCGGAGAATCGTGAACAGGGATCAAACAGGGTCAACAACAGGTAGGCAAACACAATAAAGTACGCTCAGAAATGCAAACCGTAGTAATACAAGACCTCACAATGAGTGCAAGGCTGAGAGCAGCTTAAATAGTCCAGATAATGAGCTGCAGCTGGGTGTGGTGATCAGTGCCAAAGTACGGGGCTGATGGGAAATGTAGTGTATGTGTTTGTGTCTGTGTGTCAGTATTCTGGTGAAGGTGCCCTCTGATGGCCAGAGGAGGGAATCACGGAGTTCGTCTCTGTGACAGCTTGCTTCACTTCCATTCCAAAAATTCAAGTATTTGAAATTCCTGTAAATATTGATAACATGAAAGTATGTGACCAATAGGACATTGGCTCAATTTAAAACATTTTATAGTGTAGTGCAAAAGTAAATTAACAGTATATTTTAATAATTTTTATAGTATTATATTATACTGTTATATATTATTATACTCCCAAGCCCTCAAATATGCATGGCTGTGGTGCTACTCCCATGTAAGGTCTAGATAGATAGATAGATGGATAGATAGACAGAAATGCTCAGATTAGATAGATATCCCATGTAGAGTCTCCCATATGCTTTGAGAATATCTACAAAATTATGATATGGCTTTTAGTATTATAAAAAGGCATTGAGTGACATATTTTTTTTTATTAATGATGTACTATAATCTAGAAATTTTGTTCTTTGTCAGTATTTTTACCAGAGCAAGTCATAGGAAGATACAAAAAGGTCCTGAAGTACCTGTCAAAAGGAGCAACCAAAACGGAGGCATACCAAATATGCAGTGTGGATAGGAAGACGATTGTTGATATGTCTGCCATTGCTGAATTGGAAGCCTGTGACATCACAGCGTACAATAAATTATGTGCTGCCTTTCAAAAAGGGCAAAAGCTGTCCGACTTTGCAGACCATTGCCGGTAGTTGTGTACAAAGGAAACAGTGTGCACTGCCATTGAGGGAAAAAAGAGAAATGGAGAGCTTAAAGACATTCCACAAAAGAATAAATAACTTGTTACCAATGGCTGTGTGTACATTTTTAATGTACATTCTCAGTTTATCCTCATAATCTAATTGTGTTGAAGGTTTTTTTTTTTTTTATGTTAAATTTAGCCACCATGTTTGGCTCAGTTTCTCTTCACAGTTTGTTGAATGCATTATTGTTGTTTCATTCCAAAATACAGAATTTTGCTTAGTTTATGGCTAGGTTTCATCATTGTGCCAAATTTAATTTAATTTAGAATGTTCAGACATCATATTTTGCACAGTGCTTTATTCTTGCACACACAGTTGTGCATTATTTGCATAATGCACTATTTTCTTTTATGATCCTATGGAAATGTTTCAGTGCTTATAATTAAAAAAAAAAAAAAAGTTAGATCCAATCACCCAGGTGACACATTTGTGAAGGGTTAACATATTTTCACTTTAAAATAATGGTCTAGATCACTAGTAGTTCCTGCGGGATGACAAGGTAACGCTTGAGTAATTACTAATTAGTGAGGTGTTTACGTGGATTTCACAAGTAATATATGTTTAAATTTAATTTTATATCTGAAACATACTGTACAGCCATACCTTTCTGTGAGCCACTAATGATAACAAACATTGTAATCTGGAAGATGTGGTTATGTGCTAAATGCAACACAAATGCAGCCAATGTCTTCATTAAGGACACAAATTGTTTGTGACAAGAGAACATCAATGTTTATATTCATATCCTGAAGAGAAGTCCTCCCCAGGCTACTGTTACTTAAACGTAGGTCTTTTGGAGTTGGAGACATATTTAACTGACACTGAACAGAGCTCATAATAGTGAACTATTTCCAATCATGAGCATGTCAGTTTATGTCATATGTTTAAGTTTTAAATAAACAACACGTACAAACTAACCTGTAGCTAACATATTTTGGGGGATATAATAATAATTAGTTTCCACATTGAACCCATTTAAGTCACAAGTTTCTGAAATGTTATGACCATGTTAAGAGTAAAAAAAAGGACAATTGTTCACTTTTCAGGGCATGTTACTTTTGTGATTAGTAATTAATCAGTTATTCTTTATTAATTGGTCATAGTTAACAAGTAGTTCTCAATGAGAATATATTTATTTAGTAATTATCGAATACCTAATAAGGAACTATCTTTGTGGTAAATTTGCTGTTACTTACTGCTTAGTTAATCTTGCTTCCATATTAGTTAATAGTATTAAGTTCAGTGTTAATGTAGTACTACCTATTACTTCCTGCTAGGGCTGTTCAACGATAACCGTGGTTATCGTGTACAAAATAAGAGTCTGTGTTTACGTAATATATGTGTGTTTGTTTTGTGTATAATTATTATGTATATATAAATATACACACAAACATGTATATATTTAAGAAAAATATCTTACATTTCTATACAAATATTTACATTTATATATAATTTAAATATATAAAAATATAAATATTTATATATTTATACATACATGCTTATATTTCTTAAATATATACATGTATGTGTGTGTATTTATAGATACATAATAATTATACACAAAACAAACACACATATATTACGTAAACACAGACTCTTATTTTGTACACGATAACCACGGTTATCGTTGAACAGCCCTACTTCCTGCATAGTTACCTGTTAACAACGGACAATTATTCTAAAGTGTTACCGCAAAATTTTATGCCCAGTCCAGCCTTAATGATCCTCCTTTTCTAGGGCCAGAAAGAAGACCTAATAATGAAACTATTAAAAGTAAACTCCCTAAGGCAGTTGTATGCGCAAAAGTTGTTGCTGTTTCTGGAAACCTGTTTGCTTTGACCTCACATCAGGTGTTAATGCATTTATGCTTTTAATGCGTTGTAGCCTGGAATATATACTATATATTCATACTTCATATTATAATGGAATACTAAATATATACTCACTGGATTGCTGAGTGATGGAGGTTTGATTTTTTTTTAAAATACTAATTATTTCTGTGGTAGAAAACAGGTTACTATGAAGGGGGCCCTTGGGCTTGCCCCAGGGCCCTATGTGTTCTATGGCTGCATCCAAAATTGCATACTCTCTTGAGTCTATACTTATTCTTAACAAGTAATTACTTCACAACTGCTTAAAAAGTATCTTCTAATATGAATGTGTGTAATATTAATGTAATCTGGGTGTACTACATTTGCCATGTTGCCCTTATCACGTGACCTACAGCATTAGTTGCGTTGCTTCACCGCTATTCACAAATCCTCGCCCGTGGCCTCATGGGATAGTAAAGTGTCCATCATATGCACACTAGACAGACAGACAGGACTAGCAATGAGACACCCGTAGCCAAACACTGGCCACATTCATGTCCTGTTTAACAACATGTTTACCTGTGCATTCTCTCACTAAAGATCAATCAAATAATGCAGTGCAATATTTTATTTATAAGCTTTACATTGTGTTATTACACAGTAAGACAAAAGTTCATTTATCTAATATTATGATTCCACCGTATTAATCAAATCGACCCTTTTCACATTTCCGGGTTTCTAAAAAGCGGAAGTCGTCATATAGCGGTGAATGAGAGACTACATTGAATATATTTTTTGTGTTCCCATTTGCTCAAATAGCAAAAGAAAAACTCCACAATAGTGTTTTCACAACTTTCAAAAAGAAGATTGATAACTGCAGTCAGAAGGGAGAAATATGTAAATTTTACCATCACTTCCATTGCTGCTGTATTAGAAACACCCTCGCGGCAGCGTTAACTGTTTTTTGTATTTGGATGCAAACGTAATAAAATATAAAGTATAGTGATATAAATGTATAGTGATCATCAAAGTCAGTGAAAAGGGTCCATATTTGAGGCAAAGGATAAAGAACTAAAGGACACAAAAAAGACACTCTCAAGTTTTGCTGGAGCACCTGATCAGGGGCCCGTTCTTCGTATATCGCTAACTCGGTTAGCTGGATTTGATTGTTGACGATTTGGCATGATCCTGGATTGTTCGGTTCTTCAACGCTCATCCTGGACATGCTGTCATAGCAACAGGTCCGTAAGCTTAAACCTGCTCGTGAGCAGGCTTATTTCATGTAAAAAGGATTAGATTTCATTGCATCTGAAGTGGAATTGATACTTAAAATCTGTCTCAGCCACTGCAAATT
Organism: Megalobrama amblycephala; assembly: GCF_018812025.1. NCBI lineage: Eukaryota > Metazoa > Chordata > Actinopteri > Cypriniformes > Xenocyprididae > Megalobrama > Megalobrama amblycephala. Next base: position 46,659,293 of record NC_063057.1, on the reverse strand, counting down.
TATTTCAAGTGTACTTATATAGGGACAATAATTTAAAATGATAATAATTTACAAATTAATTTGAAAATAATATTATAATGTTGTGTAGTCTAAAATACTATAGACACAATCAGTTTTACTCATTGAAAGATTTATTTGTGATGGAATAATTGCTTTACAATTGTACTGGAGTCTTACACACAAGCTGTACAGTTATTCTGAGCCATGCATTAATTTGAATGGTGACGCTATTACGGAAATGGCTTGATGCAGCACAGGAGATGCAGATAACTTGATGTTGACTTTAATTTTTAATTAAATCTTTAATTAAAGCTGTCACATAACAAATCTGCTTCAAAGAAAAAATTAAATGAATTTCGAATTACAACTTTGAAATAAAAATGTAATGACTACAAATCTAAATATATTTGGGAATCACGTAAAAAAAAAAAAAAAAAGGGCACATTTCATTTATCTGTTATAACATGCATGTTGTAATGTCATTTTATTCACTTGGCTGTTTCATTATAAAGGTCCAGAAATTCGTTGAGTTTTTCATGAGGTGTCTTTTCTAATTATATGATGTCATTACGTTGATGTCTTGCCACCAGCCAATCGCTGCATTTCTGATCGTGGTTTCGAGTATCGATTCATCTGCCCATTTTAAGGAACACAAGAATCTCAGACAACTTAATCCTGATATTTTAATAAATTCCACAAATTCATTTGAAGAACCAAATTAGCCAGAGATCAGTTATCACGATTAGAAGATCTAGCATCTGTCAAATCATCTTAGATGTATTAAGTGAGGTACTAAGAACAGACCTCAGATGAAAATCTGATATGGGCCAAATTTAAAATGTCACGTGAACAGCCTTACCAAATATGTTTGATAGAAAAATCAGATTTGGCCCACATTCAGCTGCGGTTTGAACGTAGCCTTAATTTTACACAGATACGTATTTTCTGGTGCCATTTTAAACTGCTGAGCCATTTAAAACTCTTTCCACACAAAGAACACAAATAGCGTCTCACATATGTATGACTTTTCAGGTGTATCTCTAAGTGTGATGGCAAAAGAAATTTTTTATTACACTGATCACAATTAAATAGCCTTCTTCCAGAATGAAGCAGCAGGTGATTTTTAAAATTGCTCCTTTTTCTAAACCTCTTGTCACACTCAGAACACTGCAATTTCTTTCCAGAATGACTTTGCAAATGACAATTCAGGTCTCTTTGATATGTGAAACTCCTTCCACACTGAAGACATGTAAAAGGCTTCTCCCCAGTGTGAAGTCTCATGTGAGTGTCAAGATTTCCTTTAAATCTGAAACTCTTTCCACACTGAGGGCAGGTGAAAGGCTTCTCTCTAGAGTGAACTCTCATGTGAGTCTTGAGGTTTCCTTTAAGTGTGAAACTCTTTCCACAGTGATGACACATGAAAGGCTTCTCTCCAATATGAGTGCTTACGTGCCTCTTAAGCTCATTCCTGTCTGTGAAATTCTGTCCACACTGATGACATATAAATAGGTTCTCTCTTGAATGAATTCTTACGTGGTTATTAAGGGTTACTTTATGTCTGAAACTCTTTCCACACTGATCACATGTGAAAGGCTTCTCTCCAGTGTGAATTCTAATGTGATACTTAAGATTTCCTTTTTGTGAGAAGCTCTTCCCACACAGTTTGCAGGTGTAAGGGCTCTCTCCAGTGTGAACTCTCATGTGGGAATCAAATGATTCTTTATATGTAAAATTCATTCCACACTGATCACATGTGTAAGGCTTCTCTCCAGTGTGAATTCTCATGTGAGTCTTGAGGCTTACTTTATGACTGAAACTCTTTCCACAGTGATCACATGTGAAAGGCTTCTCTCCGGTGTGCATTCTCATGTGAGTCTTCAGGTATTTATTGAATCGGAAGCTCCTTTCACACAGCTGGCATTTGAAAGGCTTCTCACCAGAGTGAATTATTACGTGCCTATTAAGACGTTTTATGTTAGGGAAACTCATTCCACACCGATGACATATAAAACTGTTCTCTCTTGAGTGAACTCTCATGTGGTTATTAAGGCTAATTTTACGTGCAAAACTCTTTCCACAATGATTACATGTGAACGGCTTCTCTCCAGTGTGAATGTTCATGTGATACCTAAAGTTTATATCTGTTGTGAAACTCTTTCCACACAGTTTGCAGGTGAAAGGCTTCTCTCCGGTATGAGTTCTCATGTGGCTTTTAAGGGCTCCATTTTGAGTGAAACTCTTTCCACAATGTTGGCAGGTAAAAGGCTTCTCACCAGTGTGAATTCGCATGTGAACATTAAGGTTTCCTTTTTCAGTGAAACTTTTTCCACACTGTTGGCATGTGAAAGGCTTTTCTCCATTGTGAAGTCTCATGTGGACTTTAAGGTTTTCATGTTGACTGAAACTCTTTCCACACTGAAAGCAGGTGAAAAAACTGCTAGCTCCTGTCTTTTGAGCTCTTTTTTGAGACTTTTCAGTCTGTGAGCCACTAAAAGATATTTCTTCAGTTATGAAATCATGATTTTTCATTTCATTCAGTACTTCACTCTCCTCTTTCAATGGCCTCAGGTCTACGGCAGAAAAAAGACAAATACAAGTTAACCTCCTGTATAATGGCACAGCAAAAGACATTTACACATTTAAAGCATTAAAACCAACAACATTTCTAGTTCCCAAACGATAAGGCACCTAGTTAACGGAACACCTCCAGCCCACCAAGAATATCACTTCACCCACCTGAAGATCAAATGAAGATCAAGAACAAGATGTTTTTGATTAAATCTGACAGCTTTCTGTCCCTTCATTGACAGCTACACAACTACCACTTTGATGCTTCAAAAGTTCAGAAAGACATCGGTTTAACAACCGTTCAAATTGTTAAATAAAGTTATTTTTGTTTTGGTTTTGCACACAAAAAGTATTCTTGCCACTTCATAACATTAAGGTTATTACACTGTAGACACGTTGACTATTTTAACATTGTTTTTACAACCTTTCTGGACCTCAAAGGGTGCAATAACATTGCTGCCTATGTGTGCTTCAGAAACCCTCGGATTTCATCAAAAAACATCTACATTTGTTTTCCGAAAATGAACAGGTCTTACAGGTTTGGGACTTACTTTGTAAGTTATTTTAAAAAGAAATGTGAATTGTACCTCACCTTTAGCATCATAATTATTTTACCTGCGCTGGACAGAGATTGAGATGGTGACGTTCCATGCCAAACCTCTCACGTCATGCGTGCGTCTTTATGCGTTGTCAGCATGAGATTGGTTTATAAGATCGGCCTTTATAGAGACCGCCGATCAACTAACTCATTCACTTTTTTTTTTTTTTTTAACTGGCCATTTCCAGCACTTGTTTCTGATGTGATACTTCAAAATACACATAAAAAGAGGGTGATGGAAACATACATAGCTATAGATTGCTGTGGAAGTCAGGCATTTTGGTACATTACTATACCGACAAGCAGGGATGCTCCAAAAATGATGACTAAACGGGTCAAGATCAAGCTACATGTTGAGTGTGTGGGCTACACAGAAAAAGAAGAGTCTTTGTTTCACTTGTTCTACAATCATTTGAACTTCCAAGAAAGAAGCAAGGTTAAAGATTGTTTTAATGTTTTTGAAACACTAAGATGTTGCACTATTTTCCAGGCAGTGAAGTTGGATCTGAATTTGTGAAAAGTTTTTGACATTTTCACGTTACTTCCAAATAAAATATAGTAGCAGAAGCTTTTTAATGTTTTTTGAAACACTGAGACCTTTTCACTACTTTTCAGATAATGAAAATGCCTTTGAATGTGTGTGAAGTTTCAGATAATTTGCCAAAAATAATTTACCCTAATAGGACAATGTCAGTTATAAATGACGAAACCCTTAAAAAAAATAAGGTTAAAGGTTAGATGTAGAAAACTTATTTTGGAAAAAGATTTTATCCTTAAATATATGTAAAATATGAAGTCATTTTTTTTTTTCCAACTCTGATTTCATAATTAGTCTCATAGATGCCTAATTAAGACACTCGTGACATTCTTCAAAAATGTCATTAATTTCTGTAGAGGTTGACATTTTAATAAGGAAATAAGAGATTCAGCTAAGAGTTCAGCTTTGAGAATGAAACCAACCTGTTTGTTCCTCAGTATCTTCTTGTTTCAGGCTGAATACTTCTTCAATCTTCATGTCTTCACTCTCCTCTTTAATAAATGCCATCTTTTTAACAGTATGTCACGTGGATCTCAGCTGCTTCATATGTTCAGGAGTTTTGGACACTCTGTCCTGTTTAAGATGAGAATAATTAACAGAAAGAAAAATAAATCCCAACTAAATCCCTGGGTGTGTCTCAATCAGTTCCTTAGTTTAGTGAGTGGGGGTCAGAGATTTCATTTTCAAATGACTTTAATGCCCTTAAATGGCCTAATTAGTAGGGATGGCTTTATTCAATTTTTTTATGTCCGATACCGATAACAATACTGCAAACTTGAGTATTTGTCCACATCGATACTAATCCGATACCATCTTTTCTCCCTTTTTAAACAACTAAGCTGTTAATAATGCATTTGTTTGGATGCCCTTTGCTTAACCTAACCATCTAAACATTATGCTTAAATTGTGAAACAAATATTCTACTTTCCTAAAGGAAAACATACATAGACCACAACATGAATCAGTTATGCAATGCTACTACTTTTTATTTTGACTTTTTCTCAAACAGAGCTTTTAGCAGCATTTTTGATTGGTCAGAACCATTGAAAATGAAATTTAAAGTGAAACTCAATGCAACAATTTAAATCTGAGTATTAAGAATGACAAAAGGAATAATAATTCCAGTGTAAAATTCTGGATATAACTCAACACTTAATGTAACCTATATGACATAGCAAAAATAAGTTGAAATGTAGACCACAAATTAACTAAATAATTATAACAAACAAAATAGCATCTTATAAAATGTACAGTGACACACAGTACTGTAGACATAACATCTTAAGTCACTCACAAATGTAGGTTTCTACACCTAATATCAAGTTATCTGCACTGAGGGAAAAAAATTACAGTACAGTTCTAAGGTTTCTTTCACATGTAACCTCTGGGGTTAAAATGCATGTAAAACCACAGTATACTATTGAAAAAATTAGGGATGCCCATGACTAGAGATTTTTCTGGTCAACTAGTCGTTGTCATTTAAGCCATTAGTCGACAAATCTGACATATACAGTATATTAATTTAATTATATGCTGGGGGGTGGATACTAACCATAATGAGCCTTTAATAAATAAGCATAATATATAGCCTATTCAGCGCTCAATCGCACTCATAAAGCTTGCCACAAAACACTGACAAAAGTAATGATTATGAATGTGTCGGGGAAAAAATACAAGGTCATTTTAATTATTAATAAACTCATCTTCAAACTCTTTTTCCCGCGACTAACTGACTAATATATTTTTGGTCGACTAAGCTTCTTCTCTTTGATTAACATTTAGTCGACTATTAGGGGGCAGCCATATAAAAAATACAATTCCAGCATAAAAATGTCTGCAATGTAAACCAATATTTTGTTCAAGTTTTTCCTTAACATAAGACATTTCCAAAAAACTGTTAGCATTAAAATCATCACAACTATGGCTGGAATAAAAAAATGATTGTTTTTTCAATCGATTATTCTTAAAATTATTTTTTCCATCCTGGTTAATCTATTGATTTTTTTTTTTTTGTTTGGTTAATTTAACAATAAATTACCATTAAATAATAACTGTAACTAATCTATGTATGAACTTTTACCTAATGATGTTATCACAAAAAGGTTTATGCAATGTAGGCCTAGTTAGTAAAGGTATTTACTTTGTTTTACTTTAGGTATTTATTTCGTTTTACTTTGTTCAGTCACCTTTTGGGATTTACAGCATCAACTGCTTATAAGTGTGAATCCGGAAATGTTTTGTTGAGTCAGGAGATTAAAGTAGCTACTTGAACATGTTCATTCAGCTATGATCAGACAGCTGGAGTGACAGCTGCATTTTAATTAACCATCTAAGTAACTATAGCGACACTGTCAGATATGACAAACCATAAAGTTTTACCATGATTGACAGTGCATAATTAAATAAATGAGTCCATTTGAGGTGTGCGTTCATCCATTAGATGTTTTAAAGAACCAACAACAGTGTTAAATGCTTTGTAACCAGTTGCACAGAGTACGTTTGAGCCACGCATCTTGCAGCCTCGCACCCATGGCAGCTCGTAAAAAAAAACTGAATGCTGTATAAGCCTAGCCGTGTTAACTTCAAAATATGAGACTGAAAACCGTATTCTAGTGCTATGTAAAATTTCACTTTAATAGTCCAAATACTTTGAGGTCATTTTGAGGTAAGAGAGTCCCTGGGACGCTTTCTTTCTTTTCAGATGCTCCTGCACTGAAGTTGTGCTGTTGTGTTTTGCCATTTCGGTTTTACAGAGTGTACAGAGCACCATTTTATTTGGTCTCAGTAATTTCCACACTTTAGATCGAGCTCAATATTTTTATAATAACAGCTAATTTTCAGCATACCCGGGAGCCACCATCATTGGGGAACATAAAACGAATCAACACATTACACGCAAATCGACTAATTTACGTAATAGATTTCATCAATGCGTCGTTCCAGCCCTAGTCACAACCACTGGTTCATCTCTTTTACAGTCCTTATGTGAATTAAGTTTGTTCACTGAACATGAGGGGCAACTTCTTTAAAAAGATTAGCATTTTAGCCTTCTTAGTTGTCAGCCTGCTCCTCTTTTCATCAATAATAATGTGTTGAAGATCGTCTGAACGCTAAATAATTGGCTCACTGATGCAGGTATGCACACAAGTGCTCCCTTGTGGTGGTTGACTCTGGATCAGGTTCATCATCAGTGTTTTCTTCCAGGATTTCATCAGAAACGCTTGAAAGTCTACTCTTCCTTGTTGGCTCTAAGGCTGCTGATTCTGAAGAGGTCGCCTCTGCTGGCTTTCTGGTTTCTAATGTTTTCCAGCTTAAAATGTCTTCCATCTTCTTGACTTCTGCAATTAGGGCTGTTCAACAATAATCGTGATATATATAAATACACACACATACATGTATATATTTAACCCCTTAACTGTTAAAAGTTTACTTCACTTTATTTCAATTAAATCCTAATGTAATCATGACAAACTATATATCGTTGGAAAGGTCTAAGACACCTGAATAGATATTTGTCCATTTTTTTATGATAAAAATTACATAATAACAGTAATAGAGCAAAAACCAAAATAATGATTTTTCAAAACAGATCCAGGTGTAGGGAAAATAGATACACCTTTAGAGCAGGAAACCAGGTCCTCCAACATGCCTACGAATACACCTATCTGGGTCTAAAACTGAGTTCAACAGGGAACTTCAATCTGGCTGTGAAAGAGCTGAGAGTAAAAGCAATGAGAGTCTTCTACATGATTAAAAATACAATTCCACATGAAATTCCAGTTCAAACCTGGCTGAAAATCCTAAAAGCAATAATTGGACCAATTGCTCTACATAGCAGTGAGGTATGGGGACCCCTAAAACCCCAAGATTTTTCAAAATGGGATCAAGAAGAAATTGAAACTCTGCATACTCAAATTTGTAAAAGCATCTTAAAAGTAAACAGAGCGACACCAAACAACTCATGCAGAGCTGTCAATAAAATACCCTTTATTGATATCCAAAAAAAAGCTCTGAAATTCTACCAGCACCTTAAAAACAGTGATCCGAGCTCATACCAGGCAGAAGCTCTGCAGTGTCAGGAGCAGAACCTGATCAGGAGTGCCCTATCACAGCTGGTGTTGAAACTACAGCCAAACCTACACAGCACAATCCGGCCCAACCAAATTGTTCAGTTACAAAAACAAAATTACATCAACTATTGGAAAGATGCCACTAAATTACAAAAGAAGATGGAACTCTATTTACAACTAAAAAGAGACTACAACCCAGCAGAATATCTGAGCTGTGTTAAAGAACATAAAGTGAGAAAGACCCTAACCAGATACAGGCTGAGTGATCATAGCCTAGCTGTAGAGAGAGGACGGCACGGGCAGAGATGGCGGCTGCGAGAGCAGAGTGTTCACTGTGCTCTCAGAGAAAGGTGGAGACAGGAACACTTCCTGCTGCACTGTGATCACTATCTCAACATTCGATCTGACTATTTCACTAAAATCCAACTACTAGAACCAAATTTTATGGCATTATCAAATACAGAAAAAATAAATCATATTCTGGGAGAAAACTCCAACTTAATTGAAACAACAGCAAAATACATAACAGCTTGCCATAATCGAAGAGAGTCAGCAGCCAGTGGACAAAACTAGAATCAGAAATATTCTTAACGTCTAAATGTATGTATAATTTTTAGGTTTTGTTTTTTTGGTTGTTGTTTTTTCTTGTATAAATAAAATGTATATATATTTATGTGTTTATTCTAGTTTTGTTTATGCATTATATAATCATTATTTGTTCATTGCTTATGTAATGGCCAGTGCTTTGGCAATACTGTGTCATGCCAATAAAGCAAATTTGAATTGAATTGAGTAATTTATGACAAGAGTGCACCTCAAAAAAATCTACATAACAGCAGTTGTAACCTTTAATACAAAAAGTTGATACACACACTTTCAATTATTCAAACTTATTTTTCACACTGAAGGTTCATAATAAAACATCAATTCTAGTATTTTGTCCAGAAATATGGATAAAATAATATTGTACACATACATAATATCTATCTATATATTCATATTTCATATATACTGTCTTGAATGAGCATTATAATGTTGTTCTAATAAAATGTAATTTTTTTAGTGGTTTTGCAATATTATACTAATTGCTGTGTTGGTAGAGTCTTTGAGCCTGCCTTCACAAAGTTATGTCAAATAACAGCAAGGCAAGACAGTTTCAATAGCCAAAAAGAGCAGCCAAAGCTGTCACTAGGGCTCCTTCAATTTCAGCATCTCAGTTGACCAATGATCTCTTTGAACTCTCATGACAAGATAGGCTTTATCCAATAGAAAACATGTTTATGGCTGATTGCAAACACGTGCCAATCACGCTCAGCGGTCTGTTTGGAAAACCTGGTGAATGTTTGTAAATATGCAGAGTAGAAAGCCAGAAGACACAGACTACATTGTCTTTTTCACCTCACATTCACAAGACGGATCCACGATGGCCTAAAAGGCATTATACACTGTTAGAAGTTGTTGAGGAACTTTGCAAGAGTGACGATGAACAAAATCATCCATCAAGCGATGATGAGCCAGACATGCTTCTGCCTGAAGAAATTCAGCCCTAGATCGGTGAGTTTATGCATATTTGTTCTTTTATACAACCTTTACTAATTTGAATGATATATGTGCAAATGTGCTGTAAGAAATTGTAGTCTGCCTCGACCCAGATTCCACTCCAAAGTATATTTTAGAATAAGCTCATCCCCAAAATGGCTTAATTATCATAGAGAAGAAGAAAGTCAACTGGTATATTGTTTATGTACCATTTGGTTGATCAAATCCTGAGCAAATGGTAATCAATTGTAGAATGGGTATGGGTGTGGGACACAGAGAACCATCTCAGACAATGAGGTGTCACAACTTCATTAACATACAGACCACAGCTGGTAAAACATGAGAAACTACATTTACATGAAGAGTGGTGAACTGTAACAGGATAAAAGTTTTGAGATTTGGATGTTCTGGGTTCATTCCGACTCCGATGAACCCAAGGTGCTACTTGTACTTTGTCACTGCTAAGCTGCAATAAACTTCTTCATCGAGATCTTCAACGTCCTCATCATTTTTTCTTACAGTGCCATAATTATGTGATAATTATATATTTAGATGTATGATGCATTGAATTATGCATTACATGTATTATGTTTTATATTAGTTTTGTACTATATTCAGTTTGTACTATATTGTGTGTACAATACTAGTTTGATACTATATTCAGGTTGTACTACATTGTTGTATATTAGTTTTATACTATAGTTCAGTTCAGACTATTTTGTTGATTTGTATTATTCAGATGATGAAGACAAGGATGATGACAGACCTCAACCCTCAACCTCTTCAGCTACTTCAGCTGCAACTTTCAGTGGATTCAGAGATGAAGACAGAGGGAGAGGCAGAATTACAAGGCAAAGCAGAGGGAGAGAAAATGGGAGCGAGAGAGGGAGAGGAAGAAGGAGAGAAAGAGGGAGAGGAAGAGGGCCAAGCAGAGGGAGAGACAGAGGAAGAGGGAGACAGTCACGATCTGTTGTTTTTCTGCCATCTCAGAAAGATGAACCGGACATTCCGCCACTGGTGACAGTGACTATATTTACATGGACAGCAGTAATCTAATTATTGACCTTATTCTGAACAAGACAATATTATGATTAAGGTGTTTACATGAGTTGCTTTTAGAATATTTCTTTCATGTTCCCGTTTTACATGTTATAGAACATCGATTAATGGAAAACATCATTACATCCCCACAACGCGCCCTCCGACGTTCTCTACAGAATTTAACATATCACCACACAGTTCGTCTTTGTTATGGTACCATACACAGTTTTGTCTGTTTCATTCTTAATTTTACGAAAGCTTCTAGTGCAGTAAATTATTTGACATGCTATATGTGCAAATAGATACGGAGCCCCGCATATGACATGCAAGAAAAAATAAATAAATTGTGCGCACAATTACTATTTCTTTCCTTTGATTTATAAACCATGTGCATGATTTATAAATCAAGGGAATAAATTAGTAATCGTGCGCACAATTTAGTAAATGGAGGGAATGAATTAGTAAATCGTTTAGCCTACTATTTATTTTCCCTCTCATGTGTGGGGCTCTGTAAATAGAAGACGGTGGATACAAATTCTCCAGCAACAGGCCTCCTATGCACTTTAATTCGGCAACATTTCATTCATGCACCGTGACAATCTCAGAGGTACTGGATGAGAGGTGAGAGGAATTTGATTTGTGGCTTCTTGCTTGAAGCTTCAGCTTGCTCTCTTGTTTGCCGTCAAACGGTTGACCACTGCCGTGTGTGTGTATTATGTGTCCTTAGCAAAATGCGGTGAAAACTCCCACATGACGTTGATAGCGTGATTAAGGTGTATACATGTCTATAATGCACCCCAATAATGCGACTAAAATAGGAATACTCCACCTGTCTTAATTCAATTTGTGTTCACTTCGAGTATGACTTTAACCGGATTAAGGTAATCAAAAAATCACTGTTTACATGGTAGTTTCTTAATCAGAGTATTCTCTTAATCGTGTTAATATCGGAACATTGTTGTCCATGTAAACATACTCAGTGTTTCGACCAGCTAGAAATCCAGACCCTCAGCTGATACCTATGGAGTCATACAGTGCTCTAGAACAGTGGTTCCCAAAGTGGGGGTGGGTCACCTGATGATTTCCAGAAAAAAAAAAAAAGAAAGAAAGAAAAAAAATAAATGATTAGAAATAGCATATTTTATCCATAATTGTAAAAATGCTAAAAATAGTGGTTAAACTAAAAATAAAAACAATGCAAATTAAAAAAGGCCTTTTGATTTTTCTCCCCCTCGACCGTGACTCCTCAGGTTATTATTACGACAGATTAGCAACAGCATCATTTGCAGCAGGTCAATTCTCACCATGCTAAACATTCCAACATGTGCACGTAGGTAATTTTTGTTTTAATCTTAGGATATCAACCTATTTTTGTCGATATGAAACGTTGGTTAATATCGACCAAAGACAACGCTGGGAGGCCAGCAGATGAGAGCGGAGAAGCACCACCGTCAGAAATGTCATCAACCTCAGGTACAAAAAGAGGAGGGTGTGTGCATAAAAAGGACATCCTTCAGCAGTCGGATCAGCCTTTCTCCAAGTGTAGAAAGTATAGAGACAAATTTATCCAGTATGGTTTCACATGTGTCACATGAGTACAACATCCCCAATGCGTAGTGTGCACTGAGGTGCTTGCACATGAAAGCCTAAAACCTGTAAAAATGCTGCGGGACTTGAAAACCAAGCACCCCTCTCTTGCTGTTAAACCAGTAGTTTTTTTCCAACGAAAGGAGCGAGAGTTGCAAGGCCAAAAGAAAGTCCTAACTAAACAGACAACAATCCCTGCCAAAGCTCAACAGGCGTCATTTGAGGTGGCATATTTAATTGCACAGGCAAAAAAGCCACACATGTTCGGGGAAACCCTTATCAAACCTGCTGCTTTAGCTATAAGTCGGGCTATGCATGGGGATAAACTGGCCCGTGCGCTAGAAGCCGTGCCTCTGTCTAATGGGACTATTGCCCAGCGCATCTCCGACATGGCCCAGGACATAAAGTGTCAGCTGGTGGACAGAGTGAATAAAGGGAAATATGCTTTACAGTTAGATGAATCCACAGATGTATCAAACTCTCCCCAGCTTCTTGTATTCGTGAGAAAAAGTTTTGAGGGGAAACATAACGAGGAATTCTGTTTTGCACCTCGCTTGAGGGAACGTGAAAGCAAGTTGAAATGGGTAGGATTGATGTTTTCTGAGCTGGACGAATTCATAGAGGAAAATGATGTGTTAACATAGTGAAGAAGTCTATCACTACCCACCTTCAAGCCCTCCTGGAACACTTTAACAGGTATTTCCCAGAAGAAACAGCTCCAGAACAATTTGACTGGATATGATCACCATTCACTGTAACAAGGGCAAATCATCTGACATCCGACATGGAGTACGCATTGGTTGCAACTGTCAAGGGACCGAACCTTAAAGACAGCGTTTAATTCCAAGACGCTGGCTAAGTTTTGGATTTCAGTAATACCCACAGCTGTCCAAGGCCGCTATGGATGTACTGATGCCGTTTGGCACTACCTACTTGTGCGAAAAGATTTTTATACTTTAACCACCTCTGATGATAGTGGGGGTCATGAGTCACTGGCACCGTTATTTTGGGGGTCGTGGGCTGAAAAGTTTGGGAACCCCTGCTCTAGAACTCTTTCAACTGTATCTTTCATCCTCAGTATGCCAGACGATTATTCAAAATTCTAATGCTTATGCAGCAAAAAATCAAGATGCTTCAAGGAAGCCATGGCAGGACATGTCCGTAAAGGATCTACACTCCTACCTGTCGGTAGTAATTTACATGTGTCTGGTAAAAGTACCTGCTCTGACGGATTACTGGAATGGGTACAGACTCTTTAGAATAGGCTTTCCAGCAAGTGTAATTTCAGGTAGGAAATTTCACGCAATATCATCGGCACTGCATCTTAGTGATCCAAAAAAGGATGCTGAGAACATGAAAGAAAAAAGGAACCCCGGCTTATGATCGCCTTGGCAAACTGAAGCCGGTCTATCAGCATATACGTGATGCCTGCAAGACCTTCTTCCATCCTCATCAGAACATTGCAATAGACGAATGGATGGTGGCATCAAAGGCGAGGATTGTGCTAAAACAATACATGATGGAGAACAAAATGGGGGTACAAACTTTTTGTTTTAGCTGATTCCACATATGGCTACACATGGGATTTTTTTTTTATCTATGAAGGCAAATCCCCTGTGGCACAAGCAGAGCAAACTAAAGGACTCAGCTATGAATCGGAGATGGCGCTGGTAGATGAGAAAATGTTAGGAACAGGCTACAAGCCTTATGTGGACAATTTCTACACCAGCCCAACACTGTTCCGAGACCTCCTCCATCTGGGTCTGTGGGACAATTCACAGCAACCGGGTGGGCTTCCCGCAAGCCACTGACAACAGACTGCCCCGAAATGCTCCCCGTGGTAGTATGAGATGGATTTGCAATGACAAGCTTGAATGGAAGGACACCAGGGAGGTGCTCATGTGCTCCTCCTTCCATTCAGCAAATAGAGACCGCACGGTACAGAGGAGGATGAGGGCGAGAAGTGGGGAATGGACGGAGCTTACTGTTCCTATACCTGCTGCAGTGGCTGACTACAACAAGTGAGTTAAATTTATTCAGTGATGTTGAATAAATAAAATTGTAGATATGTTCATATTTTATTTACTTGGTTATGTTTTACTTTAGATTTGAAACATATCCTTATTATTTTCCACACAGGAACATGGGAGGAGTTGATCACTCCGATGCCCTCATCAGCTATTACACCATTCTGCGAAAGACCAGGAAGTGGGACCGTGCCCTGTTCTACCACTTCATCGATATTGCTGTACTGAATGCGTTCATCATTCATCAGCGGATAGCTGTAGCACAGAACCAAAAACCCATAACACAAAGAGAGTTCTGTGAAGCCCTGGTTCTGGAGCTTACAGATTGGAATGCTCAGATGTCAGTTCAAGTAACTAAATGACTTTTAAGCCCCAGGTATACTTCAGCCGTCCGCGTTTGTGCACCATCCGCGTGACGTAATTTTCATCATGCGGAGGGCTCGCGGCTGGCCGCACACCCCGTCCGCGCGCAGCGCAAATGCGCGGATGGTGCGCATGCAACAGTGCATGCGCAAACAACAGTGCATGCGCAAACAGGAAAGAAGAGTCCACTATAGGTGGCAATACGCACAGTACGCACTGAGCACGTGCAGTCATCGAAGAAGAGTGTGTAAAGAACGATTCAAAAATAAGACGAGAAAACTCAAAAGCATGCCTTCTCCATTGTTTTTGATTCCTGTTCTCTTGGTGTATCTTCTGAGCTATGCTGCAGTGGTGGCTGCACTATTTTTCTTCTCCGATCCTGCCTAGTGAATGTCCGGTTGTCTGGTATTAGTATAGAAAAAACTGCACTGCACTTGTCAAACCCTGTCATCTGCGCGCATCCTTGGTTTAGTATACTTTGAAAGACGCGCGGACGCGACTGCGCACGTGACACGTCCGGGCACAGAAAGTGAAGTATACCCGGGGCTTTAGGGGTCACAAAAGGAGCTTTGGTGACTCCTAGTGGCCTTTTGTCTTATAGAAGCAAAAACAAAAAACTTTTTTTTAGATATCAAGATGAAATTTGAAACAACTTGATTAGACTTATGGGTTTTACTTTTTAGCATTTTTAGGCTGAAACACATTTTTTAAAATATATAAATTAGAATAAAACAAAGATTTTAACTTAAACTTAAATTCAATAACTTTTAAACAAAAAAGATTTTTTTTTAATTATTCTAATACAGCAATAGTCTTCTAAGTGTCTTCTTTCAAAAGAGACCAACCTTATGTTTATATTCCAAAGTGTGCATGAATTACAGCTGTTTAAGTTTGTATAGTGCATTGTCACATGTATCCCCAAAAAGGGGGGTGACAGTTAAGGGGTTAAGAAATATATATGTATAAATATACATATATTTATATTTTTATATATTGATATTATATAAAAATAAATATTTTATATACATATAAGATATTTTTCTTAAATACATACATGAATGTGTATTTATTTACATATTTACATTTTATGTATATACAATTACACACAGAACAAACACACATATATAATCACGATTATCATTGAACATCTCTATCTGCAATACATCCTTTGCATGTCTTGAGGTTTCTGTATTTCTGAAGTACCTGGAGCAATAAAAAAATACAGTCCCACTTTATATTAGGTGGCCTTAACTAATTACATTTAAATTAATAATTTGATACAATGCACATATTGTATACATACATGTTTTAACATTGTACTTATATTTTATACCCGTTTACCCCCATATACCCGTTTTTGTATGCTGGATCCAGTAGTGTGGCAATCGAGTATAATAGATCAGATGCCATGACCCATTTTAATTCTGCACTGAATGATATATTTTAAAGATACAGAGAAGATCAGGAGGAGAAACGGATAGAGATTAGGAAGAAACTGCAGCTTTACCAAGCTCAACGGCTCTGGCCGAGCTGTGATGTAAACAAAACACTATTGGCAATTTTTAATGGGAGGAGCTGTTCAATATGTCCCGCCCTGTCTTCCTGTTTCAGTTATTGTGCTTTTTGCCCAGAAAAACCCCAGCTCCTTGTATGCTTAAATTTGTTAAAAGAGCAGTCAGACTGGGGTCCAGTATGGCAAACTCAGTGATGTATTGCAGCAACGGTCCAAAGCAGCCAATGAGGCGTTTATATGTTATTACAAAGCCACAGAAATGCAAGTCTGCAACCTTTAGCTAAAAGGCGTAATGGTTAACGCTAATGCAGGGAAGAAGATAAGAGGCAGTTTTTTATACCAACAGCTTTTGTGAGGAAATAGGTCATTTAATAAATAGACAGCCGGTCTGCTAATCTTCAACATGTTTTACATTAATCGATACTTTCGTCCGGAACTATGTGCAGATTTTACATTGATAAAAATGTTATTTTTAAGAGATGGCAGAGAAGGGAATGTCACGACAGGTTTGACACATTTACAGCATTACCACCACCACTAGCAAATGTGTAGTAGTAATTAATAATAGGTGTTGTGTAACATTTAGTGATATTGTATATTTTCTAAGGACAATAAACAATATCAATGTTTTCTTTCTTTGGCTTTCAGGTTTTACCGACTATAATACGACTTGAATGACTATGGCTGCTATGCTGATATTATGCATTTTAATGAATAGAGAAAATTAGTAATTTAATTATAATGTTGTATTATATTGTTGTTTAATGAAAAAATAATAATAATGATGATGATGTGTTCTCTCTGTGGCTTCCAGGTTTCAACAAATAAATTACACTTGAATTGTAATGATTTATGACTGCTGTGTATGACTAATAATTATATAATGCTTTTTAATGAATGAAGGCAAGCAAAATATAAAGATTTATAGGTTTTTTCCAATGGTAAGAGGCTAGAGCAGACCCTATCACCTCCCAATAATAAGACAGTTATGTCTATGGTTTTCACAAGCAGGTGTCGTCAGCGTGCATTGATTCCAGGGTTTCGAAACAGTCAACAGTCAACTTGCCAGTGCGTGTTTATGATTCACGATATAGGGAACGAAATGAGACGCACCTTCTCTGAAACTAATGTAAAGATACTCACAAAATGTAACATTCCTTAATGTTAGACAAAGCACCTCATCAATACATTCAATAATAAGCCATTCTTTTACATTGCTTTTAAAAACTATAAATCGATTTGCGTTGATTCAAACGCCTTAAATGCTTAAAACACAAACCTTTTTTCAGTCGACTCACAACAGACGCAGGAGCGTGGCGCAGCCTTATGATGCCAAACCACCCGACCAAAATAAAAGTCCCGTCAACACGCTGCTCTGTCTTAAAACGTTCACAGAAAAACACACATATAATAATATTAAGAACTACCAATGAAAGATTGTGAGATTTTGTCTAAAAGACAAAACTGTAATGTTTGGGTTCAGAAACCATACTTGTATTCAAATGCAAATAATGACACATGTGGTTTACATGTTAAAAAATCTAGTTCATACATGTGTTAGTATTGAAACAAGAGTGAGTATATATTTTCTAATATAAACATAAAAAATAAAAAGTGGACATAAAATGTTCACTTGAGTCTAAAAATATTTGCAAATAGATATGAAGTTGTCTAAAATTACAATCATCCAAGGCCCTGTTTACAGCTGCGTGTTGGTCGATCGGATCACAAGTAGATGAGGCAGACTCATTCCCGTTTACACCTGGGACGTCTTTTATAAAACTTTGCATAACTGAGCTCAGAATTTAGCCCGTGTCCCCGGCTGGGAATTGGAACCAACCAATAGTGACAGAGGGATGCAGAAAACTGGTGAAGTAACTGTTAAGTTGGCTGTGGGTAAATATGCCTCAATCCTCTCGAGCAGATTGGAGAGATTACTTGAATGTGCTCCTCCTGTCACTTAAATTGTGCAATCTCTCGAAATGTAGACATGTGGAGGCTGGCAATTAGCTGAACATGTACTTGTTTAATTACTGACACTTGGCCTACATTTTAAAATTTTTATTTGAATATGGCAACATGACACCTTGATAAAAGTTTGTCTCAGCAGCTTTGCGAATAGGTTTAAAGAGGAAACTCTACCTAACAACTTTTACAGCTATTTAGGAGAACTCTTAGTGATAAGATAAAATGTTTCGTGAATATGGCCCCAGACCATTAATTGTGGTTTGAAACTCTTTATTGTCAGAACATGACAAACACTTCACATTTTTCAATTCTACACTTTTCCACTCATTTTTTCATAAAATAAATATCTTTTGATGAAAAATTAATTTATTAGTTTCTGCATGTGCTCCCACTCAGGTTGGCATAATGAGATTGTTTCTGTCTGCAGGTGTTTTATGCCTCAGAAATATTTTTGTAACAAGAAAACAAAAACAACCCTTGGTTTCTGGTAAAGTTCACAGTTTTTTTTATTTCAGCACCTTGGACAGCAATTCCTGCAACTAATGCTGCATTTGAGACACCTCTGATTTTTTTTCCAGTTGTAATTTTTTCTGACTTACGATTAGCGGACCGTTTTTTTGTTTGTTTGTTTCTTGTTTTCTTGTTATTACAACTTAATTTTCTCATGATCTCGAGATAAGTTGTTTTCACGTGATCACGACTTAATTTTCTTGTGATCTCGACAAAACAAAAGTTGTTTCTCGTGATCATGACTTAAAAGGGTTAGTTCAGACAAAAATAAAATTTCTGTCATTAATTACTCATCCTCATGTTGTTCCACACCCGTAAGACCTTTGTTCACCTTTGGAACACAAGTATTTTTTGATGAAATCCGAGAGGTATATGACTCATCCATAAAAAGCAATATCACCACTTTCAAGGTCCAGAACGGTACTAAAGACATTGTTAAAATAGTCAACATGACTGCAGTGGTTCAACATTAATTTTATGAAGCGATGAGAATACTTTTTGTGTGCAAAAACAAAATAAAAATATTTTATTCAACAATCTCTTCTCTTCCCTGTCATTATCCTTATGCAGTTGATAGAGTAAGCATAGTGAAAGCTTCCGTGTTTACGTCAGAATCCCGGCTCAGTATTGGCCAAAGCTGCACATGTAAGCAGCACGATGCATGTGTGTGATGCTAACGCAGAAGCCGGCCAATAATGAGTCAATAATTATCAACAGAGCATTCACCTCAAGTGCAGGCGGAGTGCCTTCAGAAGGGTGTAATATAATTAGTCTGGTGCAACCTCACATCCAACAAGGTGCATGGAATAAAAAATATGTGGTTTAGGAACAAAAACCAGCAACACTTGTGGCGTGGGGTCAAAAATAAACAAAAAGCTAAGAAACTGGAGCTATGTATCAGAACTTTATTTTGCCAACACGTTTCGGCACACAGGCCTTCGTCAGGGCTAAAAGGTTTCAGGTGTGTAAGGTTTCAGGTTTCAGGTTCCTTTAAGTACAAACAGAAACACAATTCAAACTTACAATGAACCAATGAAAAAATTGCATGAAATAACATCCACCAATCACAAAGCTTATAATAAATAATCATGCATCAACCAATGATCATCAAAGAGAAAATATATATATATATATATAAAATATATATAAAATAATAATAAAATATTGTTATTATTATTATTATTATTATTAATAATAATAAACACATATAAAAAATATACACCTTTATACCAGAATATCAAAATATTTTTATAAGAAATCTTTTAAGACCAATTCCTCATTCATCCCCGTAGGGAACAAACTTTTTAAATAAAAAATCCAAAAAGCCTCCCTTCTTTTTCTAATTAAGTTGATGTTACCTCCTCGTAGTGGAATGTTTATATGCTCAATGCCAAAGTATAAAAAGACATAGGGTGATTAAATTCTTTAAAATGTTTTGCTACTGGTTTTGTTATATCACCTCTTTTGATGGAGCTCTTGTGTTCTGTAATATGATCCCTTAAACAACGTGATGTTTCCCCAACATATATTTGGCAAGGACACTTGATTAAATATATAACATTTTTAGTGTTACATGTGATAAAACTTTTAATATGTTTATTCTTTTTATAGACAGGGTGTTCAAAACATTTAATATTCCTGGTATATTGGCAGTTAATGCAATTACCACATTTAAAATTTCCCAAAGGAATAGTTATAGGTTTATTTGGGGAACATTGGAGCCCTAACAAATTTATCCTTAATATTTCTGGCTCGTTTGTGAGCAATAAGTGGAGGATTACGTTTTATTCTTGTGAAAAATATTTTATTCTTGTCACAAATACGTTTTATTCTTGTGAGTTGACAGAAGGATGCCAGATTATTCTATAACTATTCTAAAATCTTTTAGAGCTACTTGGACTCAACCCCCTTTATTTTTCTAATTTGTTTAAAAGGTAAAATTATATTACATGAATTTTATGTATATGTGTGTGGTTTCCTGCAAAGAAATGTAGAAAATACGGTAGGTTACTGTCACAGTTCCCTTCTGTGCCAAACTCCATATCCCATGATCCTCATTGTTTCCACACCTGCACTCACTTCCTCGTCATCTCCCCATCATTCAGTCCTGCACCTGGACTTGATCATCAGCACTCCCTATATAAGGACTCACTTCCCTGCACTCCTTGTCTGTCATTGTTGTTTAAGTTTGCTTATGGTGTTAGATTGTTATTTTAGACTATGTCAGAACCTATCTTTTGTTTTTCCTGAGTTCATCTTCAGATCTGCATCCACAATGTGCTTCAAGAATGGACGGTGTGCAGCAGACTGCCTAAGTTGTCTAATAAACTTTGTTAACCAGCCTTTGCTCTTGAGTCCTTTCTGCCTCTGACAATTTCTAGACGTTTGGTTTCATGTGTTATATTTTGGACCTAGTAAATTATATTATCAAAGTTTTGAATGACCATACAACTCACTTCTGATAGCGAATTACAATCTTGTGATAGCCAAGGGGATTATTTATAATGAAACCCAATGAAAAACAACAGCAGTGGTCTTCTGAGTGGATTCAAAATATGCCAATGGTGATGGTGGACCTAAGATGAAGAGGGAGACTCTTCCAGTGCTCAGTGAGGACAGCTAAAAAAGCCAGATGTCTTTTAGACTTTAAGTCAGAGCGGGAAACAAAGAGGAGAAGCTGGCTGCACGACCCGAGTGACCCTAGAGGTAGCGTCTTGAGCGTCCACACACATATATTGTGGAGCAAGAACAAGAAGGGCCTTAAAAATGAAAGCACAATCTTTTAATTAAACCTACAACTAAACAGTAGCCAGTGCAAAGTCACCAGCACAGAGGAAATAAGGTCTCTTTTCTTTGTGCCCATTGGAAATCCTGCTGCAAGCGCCTGCACACCTGCTAGGGGTCGCTCCTCGAGTCTTTGAGAGCGATGGACACCTTTGCTCCACCGTCCAGGGGAATTGGCTCAAATGGTAGAGCGCTCACTTAGCATAGGAAGGGGCCCAATCTTTACGCCCGCACGCAAGCGAAAAAGACGCAGAAAACCGGAATACGCCGGCAAATTTCCCTTGCAACAATATTCGTACTATATTCCTGTGCATTATGGGGGAGTTTTAGTTACATGTGAAACAAGTCACTGTCCGCGTCCTGGGCTCGAACCCATGAATCTGCGCGACAAAGTATCCAAGGACGTGCTGTCATCTGTCTAGTACATGTGTATTGTTAGGTATCCAATCAAGTGCTTAAAATGATAAATATTAATCAATATAATATGTAATAGATAACTAAATCTATGACATATAATTATATTGATTGATATTTATTATTTTGTGTATATTATTTTAGCAGCATATTTCATGTTTATGGTAAAGAAAATGAATAAAAATGTTTCTTCAAAGATGTGTTTTTTGTCTGGGATATGATGTATCAAATCAAAAGACACTTCAATTGTAAAATGTTTCATTAAAATTAATACACACAAATATTGAAATGAGTACACAAACACATTAGATAATTTTAAAAGTTTTTGAATATATCAATGTTTTTTTTTTTTTTTTTTTTACAATATATTGCTTATTTAAGGACTGAGAAAGCAAAAAAACTTCTTAAGCTTTGTTTAGTCATGCTGTCTGTAAATAACAGATATTATATTATTCTTATGCTTACATGTGCAATTAAAACAGATAATGTGAAAAAAATAATGAATGATTCTCCTTCAAATAATAAACATATATCTTACAGGTTTTCAAAATAAGAATTTTAATAACTATATGCAAACACACACAATATATACAGACAGGACAATATGAAAGGGTGGGCCCATGTAATATATACAAATATGTACAGAACAATATGAAAGGGTGGGCCCCTGTAATATATACAAATATGTACAGGACAATATGAAAGGGTGGGTCCATGTAATATATACAATATGTACAGGACAATATGAAAGGGTGGGCCCATGTAATATATACAAATATGTACAGGACAATATGAAAGGGTGGGTCCATGTAATATATACAAATATGTACAGGACAATATGAAAGGGTGGGCCCATGTAATATATACAATATGTACAGGACAATATGAAAGGGTGGGCCCATGTAATATATACAATATGTACAGGACAATATGAAAGGGTGGGCCCCTGTAATATATACAATATGTACAGGACAATATGAAAGGGTGGGCCCCTGTAATATATACAATATGTACAGGACAATATGAAAGGGTGGGCCCCTGTAATATATACAATATGTACAGGACAATATGAAAGGGTGGGCCCCTGTAATATATACAATATGTACAGGACCAGCAACATTGAACAATGGATGTCTATCAAGCTAAAGATTGCAAATATTTACAAACACTAAGAAAATGGTAAGTATTTACAATTATTTACAATAGACGCATTATATTATTAATTAGATAGATTGGTCTGTACAACTCTTGTGGTAGATATAATAAATTATTTACATAGTATAATATACAGTATTTACAGGCAGGGGGTGAGTGTCCACCTCTGCACTATGGCAGTGGGTTTCCTGGCTTCTTGTGCTGGCGCTGTTCTGCCAGCCACTCCTCTAGAGATTTTCCACCGGAGGAATGCGGGCAAAAAGTGGCATTTCCATAGCGGCTGTGGCCAAAATCCTTTGTTTTGGGTTGCCCACATTTACTGCATGTATTAAATGCATGTACCACGAACATATTTTCTTTTGTTGGTTCCAGTGGCCTCCTCTTTAGCCCTGCGCCGCCTGTTTCTCTGTGTAAAGCGAGACACAGACACAGGGGCAATGGGAGCAGCAACAACTGGACCTGCAGGGGACACAACTGCAGAAGTACCTGCACCAGATCCCATCACAAGTGGGTTCACAATTAAGAACCCTGACAATGGCTCGAGAGCAGGTAGTGTAGGAGGAGCCGCTGGTGCAGGAGTGATAGGGCGCACTGCTGTGACACTACCAGGTCGTCTGCCTGGCCGCAGGTGAGGAGCCTGTCCCTCCCTGTTTGTAGGGAGCACAAACTCATGCTGTGGCCCAGATGTTGTGGGAGCCTCCTCTAACCTCTCCTGGGCAGGAGGGAGCTGTGTGGTGGCTACAGGGATGCGGTCCTCTGCAGCCAGGCCTTGTGTAAGAACACTCATCTCCTGGGTGTTCTGCCGCCGTTGAAACCTGCACAGACATAATTTATATTACAGTTATAATATATGACACTAATCCTTTAATACAAGGTTTTACATCTACTGTGCCTACCACTGAATGAGTGTCCTTTGGTTGAGCTCAAAAAGCTGGATTGACGTGTCATCCATCAGTGGTCGACTGCTCAGCACCAGTTCTCTGATGTGATGGTAGTCTGCCAAGATTTTGGTCCATCGAGGAATGCGGACACCAGCCTTCTTACTCGGGGACTTATGGACTTCACACAGCTTGATGCACATGGCCTCGACCAAGCGGCTGGTGTTGGGCCACTGAGCTGGCCCGCCTGGATGGCCGATCAAGCACCTCTTCACACTCTCCACCCCTGGGGTCACTCTGGTGCCTTTAGGGGCCTTGAAGCGGCCCTGTGTGAGCTTGGCCTGATGTCTGGGCTGATACTGAATCCTGGCCTTGTCTCCAGCAGCAAGAGCACTCCAGAGGCGGATGATCTCTCTCACCTGCTGCTCATCCAAGTAAGGGGCTTGACGGAGGTCCACCAAATATCCAGCCAAATTCTGAACTTTGTCCCAGCCAGCAACACCATCGGGCCCAAGAACTGGTGCCTATAAAATGTATTCATTAATATATACAAAATGTCATAATTTAGAGCATAAAATATTCTGATTAAGCTATACTAACTTGAGCCTGGTCTGTTGCACTGCTCCCTGTAGATGGTGCAGGGCCAGATGATGCAGCCAGCTGGTCTGGAGCCTGAGGTGGCTGTTGTGACAGCCCTGAGACTGTGACAGGAGGAGGAGGAGGCTGCCCATCTCCATCACGAGATGTGGATGGCTGAGGTGAGAGGGATGGTGTTGCAGGAGTCTGAAGGGGAGAGGCCTGAGGTGGACTGGTCCAGGGAGAGCTGGAGGAGTCATCCTCTGTCAACACTGGCACTGTGATGTCCTCAGTGTCTTCATTCATTGGAATTCATTGTGAAGGTGGACATTCTGGTGGTGATTGTAAGAATGATGCATGTTGATATCAAATGTGTCTTGCCTATTTTTTCTTAAAGGACGTCCGATGTTTCGCTTTCATTTTTGGAAGAGAAACATTGGACACATATCATGATGATAGGCTACGTTTAATTTATTTAATTTTAAAGCGCTGTTTTTTAAACGTCTAGTTAAGCTATAATGTAGCCTATTTGTTATTTGTCTAAAAGCGAATAAAAACAGTTTGATTCGTTCTGCATGACCAGAAAGGTTATTTTTTTCTCATGTTTTAGAGCTCCGATGTGTCCTCCTTACAGGCCTCTTATAATGAAATTATAATAATAATAAAAAAATCATGATTTATTTGGAAAAATAAGTAATTACTAATGTTATTTGTGAATTTTATGTTTCATTTATTTTGATAATGGACAGGCTGCGATGTCAAGCAGTGCTATTGACGTGCGCTTGAGGCGCCGGCGTGCACTTCAACTGTTTCCTTACACCAGTGAAAACAACTAAAAATAAAAATTTTTGGTCATACATAAACTGTAAAAAAAAAAGTTTAATCATATGTGTACACTCGAAATAAAAACAAAACATTTTGTTTTTTGTAAAATAAAGAAAACAGAGGGCTGTTTCATAAAAGATGCTAAGAAAAGCGAGGATTAAACTCCAAAACCTGACTTGAATTAACCTAACAAATGAGTTTGGGCTAAAACGGTTTCATAAAAGGTAATTGAAGTTCACGCAGTCCCGCTAATTCGATCCAGGTTCACCTAGTCAAGATAATTTAGCGTGCACGCTTTTCTTAAGCAGCCCTAGAGGTCGATCATGGATCAAATCGATCCACCATAGGAAACGGCATACATGTTATGCTATTTTATGCGTTTGAGACATGGTGTTTTCCTCAGTGCATAACTTACTTTTCACAAGTTTATTCTCCATCTGTAAATGTTAGAAAGTCATGCAAATATTTCCATTTTGAGGCTAAACTTGAACTTCACATTGAACGAGCGCTGCGCGCATGCGCGCTAAACAGACGGGACGCAATAGAAGCGCAGTAATTCTAAAATTTCGCTAAAATATTTGATGTTGGACATTAAATGTGCCTTATGTACACTTTCAAGTAAGTGTATTTTTATGATAGTAACTGTAAATGGACTATTGTAATGGGGTAAATCAATATACTTGTCTACCCCATATAATCAATATATGGGGTAGACAATTACTGAGTTTAGATTCATCTTACCAATTAAAATTTAGTCTGTGCATATTAATTTTAATTTTGTGATTTTAATTTCTGCTCTTCTAATAACCATAAAGAGTACTACTGTCAAACAAAACCAGAGAGAAATGTATTCATATATTTTAAAACAATCTAATTAAATATTGGGCACAAAACATTTAGCCAGTAAGAAAGGAAAACCTATAATATATAATATATATATAATATAATATAAAATTCAGGTTGATTAGGACACTTTTTCCCAGTCTTTTCAATAGCAAAAAGTGTCCTAATCAACCTGAATTCCATATATGAGACCAGAGTATAGATTAAATATGGGCCTTGGAAAAGGCTAGCTGACTTTATTGTGCTTTGACTACAGTGGGTAGTTTCAGTGTGGACAACAACCATGCATGTCACTTCAGCAGGCTGCATCTTACTCTGTCACTCTTCTCATAGCTTTTGCTGGCTCTGAAACACTCACTTGGTATTTCTCCTGCTCTTTGTCTAGCAAAAAAATCACTCATCACTTAATGAAAGCTTACAAATGAAGGCCTGATTGTTTCAGGGGTCACAGGTTTATTGATTTTGAATTTCTGTGTTACTTTTGCTATATTTTCACACTTAAAACAATGATTTGGTAATCCTCTTGTATTCTTCTGTGCTAAGAAATAAGTCTCCTGACAGTTCTCTCCCAAGTGCTTCCATTGTTGTCAGTATTAAGTCTGAGAATGATTCAGTGGGCTATATAACACTTAATTTTTAAGAAATTACTTCTCTTTAAATGTTTTGTTTCTCATCATACTTACCTTTTAATAAAATATTAAAATAATAAAAATGTCTTAAACTTACACCAATATATATTTTTATTTAGCACAATTTAGTAAATGTGTGTATATATATATATATATATATATATATATATACACACATAATAATATACACATAATACACACACACACACTATATATATATATATATATATATATATATATATATATATATATATATATATATGTTAATAAAGTCAAATAATTGTATGTGAGAGAGTCAGTTGTAATATCATTGCGTTCCTATTGGTCAGTGTTAGAGGAGCTCAGCTTAGCCTGGTTGTTAGCCTGCTCCGGAGCAGGCTAGCTGCAAAGTGTAAATCTCCATAGTAACTTAATGTAGATTAATTTAGCCTCCCTTCATGCAACCGAGTCAGGGCTAAATTCAGCCAGGATAACTGGAAAATCCCAGCTTAATCCCTTATCTTGCTTTTGTGCAATACCCCCCTGGTAGGCCTACCACTTTCTTCCGTCTTAGTTTTCTTTTGAACGTGTTTGTGTGGAGAGCGCCGCAAAAAATAAATTAAAACAGCATATGGCTTCAGTTTTTTTTCTTTCGTTTTGTTAATCTGTTAATTGTTTATGTGAATATATTTTGTGTATTTATTCGTTATATTTAGGCTATATGAGTTTTTGCTGCAGGTGCGTGATGTGAATCCTCCTTTTCTGTTGTTTGCGCGTGTAAAACGAAACCACTGGAAAACAAATGTGGTTATTTTTAACGAGTTATAGACATTTAGGCTATCCATTCTAATTTAATTTAGCCTTTTCATTTTAATTTAATAATCTTGTCGGTTTAAACAGAAATGTAGCCTATATTATTAGCGTCGCGGGTATAGGCCTAGGTTGATGTCAATACACGAATCCAATATAGTCTGTTACACGCACATGCGTGACAAAAATGTGTTCACTGGAATGTTTTAAAAATAAAAATACATCAATATCGTCATATCGCCCAGCCCTATTTAGTACTGGTAATAATATTTATTGTTTGAATTTGATTCTTGCCTGTGTAAACCCCAGGAGGGTGATAGCGCTCATCCAAGGGCTTCCCCAGAACCCTGCGGCTGAGCTGGTCCACAGCCTCCCTCAGAGCACTACCATAGCTCCTCAGAGTGGATTGCCCCTTTACTGCCTCCTCCATTCGGTCTTCATTCCACCGCATCAGGCCTTCCAGGAGGTAGGCCTGAAAGTGGGCATCGCTGGCACTGGTGCCTATCATTTCAACAATAAATAATTAATGTACAATTTGTTTGCCAAAGAAAATGGCTTGAGTACTTTTGCGATTTACCGGAGAAGTGATAACCCACCTGGGATGAAGCGGTTTAAGTGGAGGTGGAACGACTCCAGGGAGGTAGAGCCACGCGCGCACCGATAACAGCAGAGCTCCACACTGCCCTTCTTCAGTGTGCCCGTCTTGATATACAGAGGGAAGGCCTCTGGGTCCTGAATACAGGCAATGTGTCTCTGCTGGTCTTTCCAGATTTGCTGGATGCGCTCATGGTCTAGCAGTGGAACTCCCAGGGTGTCCTTTCCTCCCTCACTGTCAAACTGATCAATGAGCGCCTTGATCAGTCTGGTGGTCTCCTCCACTCCCCTGGTCCTCCTCCGGCAGTGCAACGCCAACTCCCTCCTGCTGATCCGCGCACACAGTGCCTTTTCTGATAGCAGGCCCATCTGTCTCGCCAGTAGCTCACCCTGCTTAGCCAGCCGAAGAGCAGCAACATCCTCAGCATCCCATTCAAAAATGCACCTGGAGAGACGTGCCATAAAGATGCCATAGAGTGGATGAGCCTCCGTGGTGACTCCCGCCGCGAACCGCCGCATGAAGTGCCAGATGTCAAGGCGCACTTGGAGCTCATTCCACTCTGAAAACATGGCCTTGACCTGTGACTGGCCATATGGGCTGCAGCAGTCTCGGTCCACGTACATGATAGCCGGTGGTGCTACTCCAGCCTGCCTGTAGCGCTTCATGAGCCCTGCTGCCATGGGCCACAGTCCGTGACCCTCTGCGGCTGTGAGCACGGACACCAGGACTTGGCCATGCTCATTGCCCACATTTGTACTCCAGGCAGCAGTGTTAGCTGCAGCACCAGCAAGTTTTTTGGTAACCTGTGAGGTAAAATAAATGTAACATAAGCTGTATGCACATTCACAACAATCATTAAAATAAATAACTCTATCTTACTTTTTTTGTAGAGTCCATCTTGAGGACAGAACCAAAAACAGATGTTATTTTGGCCTTGATCTCATCCTAGCCGCATCAGCACATCCCTGGCATACACTGCCAACAGCCACTTGGGCTTAGGGAGGGCAGGTAAGGGTGGTGGCTCTGCGAACACAGGAGGGGGGATGACGGTGGACCTGGTGAAGGGTTCACAGGCAGTCAGGTACTGCAGCACACGCTGTGTCCACGCCTGCCACGCTGTGCTCCTCACTCAGCTTTTTATAAAGTACTGAGTCAGTGCACTGTTGCCCAGGGTCCTCTCCCTCATCATCCTGAGCACCCGGTAGTCACAGGAGTACCTACAGAGAGTACAATAATGCCACTAAATGTCATGAATTACTCAAAATATTTTAGTATATAAATGTATACATAAGTGAAGCAATAAAATATATTCCAAATATATGTGTATCTTCTACTTTCATTATACAGGGTAGCTCAAGGTTTTGTCTTGTGAAAGTTAAGACCTTTTTAAGACTTATTAATGCCACTTAGAATCAAATTTAATGCCAAGATTGCCGGCAAAAGGCCAATATTCTGTATAAATTGTATAAAATCAGTATTAAAGTCTAGTACAGGTGAAATAACTGCATTAAAAATCTCAAAACGCATTTCAAAAACTTACAAAATAAAAGCACTTTCAAGTGGGTGACAAGATATTTCGTAAAACCTCTATTGATAAAATTTGTTGCTAAGTAAATTCGCAAAATTCACATCCAACTCTCAAAAAACACAGACTTCTCTGTTGTTACTTACAAAGTAATGATCTATAATATGTTTTTGACAAGTATAAGACTGAAAAACTGGACTTAGATGTCCTAATTTGACAATTTATGACCTAGATGAACAAAATTTAAAACCTGTTTATACAATTTAATACTTTTAAGACCTTGGGGCTGCCCTGTTATAAATGTGTAATACCTGTATGTCAGCAAAGCAGGGAACTGACAGCGATGCCCCATATCCAGCTGTCCCAGGAATGTCTTCAGACCAGGCAGGATACTTCTTTTTGCACCGCTTGCACTCCAGGTACTCTGTGGCGAGGTCATACCACCCATCTATGTCCAGGACCTTGCGCACAGTGCGGTAGAGGCCAGCAGCAGTCAGTTTGTGGATTACTGCAGGCCGGCTGGACACAGACAAGTGGAATGGACCACATCTTCAGTGGCATCCAAAGAAAAAGAGGGCGGCAGAAAAAGAGGTCAGGAGAGGCAGGAGGCTGGGCGTGGATGAGCGGTGGCTGGGGAGGATACCACCAGAGCTTCAGCTGTGGGACCAGGTCTGGCTTTCCTGTTTTGGCACTGGTTCTGAACAGAGTCTTCCTGATCCAGTCCTGTTGGAAAATGCGGAAGGTGCTCGTTCCAGTGGGACAGGGAGCTCAGCTGGCGGCTGGAACACTGGCTCAGGTCTCCACATGGCTGGAGGTGTAGGGGCAGGAGCCTCTGAGGCAAAAGTGGCTGGAGCTTATAAAGAAAAAACATACAATTAGTTTTAGTTATTTAAAGATTGTCACTGCTGTCTTAGTAATGAGCTACAACTACAACCCACCCACCCAGCACTGATGGACAGCTACTACAGTTACTACAATTAGTACAAAATGTTTACTGCATGATTAATAGTTAGCCATAATGGTGAAATGAGTTATACTGGTGTTATGAAGCAAGAGGTAAATATCAGCAGCTTTTTCAGCATGATTACCATTAAATCAAATATAGAGAGGAAAGTGAGATGGGATTAATATGAGTATAAAGCAAAGCAGCCCCAAGACACATAATCTGCTGTGAGCCCCACTAATAACTACAAGCATTTCAGTCACCACACTTACACCAGGGGGAGAGCAAGGGATGTGGGATGTTTAGGAGAGAGGAGAATGAGCGTTAGTCTGCGATTATAACAAAAATAGCAAGTAAACATAGTTTACATACACCTTTACATTTCCTTATTGTTTTGAAGAGGTGCACTCAAAGAATGCATGTTGCTCGAGACTTGATATGTGACATTTCTCTGTACAGTAAAATAAAAAAAAAACATTTGGACATAAACACAGAATTTATATTATCACAGATCTGTTATTTGAAATATCTGTTTAGTATAACACACCTTTAGGAAGTTGCTCTTCAGCTTGGGAGGCAACAGTTACCATCTCCAGATCATCATCCTCCACAAAGAAGTCACCTGCAGCTGTGTCTGTAAAATAACATTAAACATTAACATTAAACACACACACAAGCACATGTTAACAATACACCTGTACGCAGTGAAGCATGTACTCACCAGAGAGACACCAGAGCTGTCTCCGGGCTGCAGGTTTTGATGGTGAGGGAAAACGTGGGACCGCAGCTGATGTTGAGAAAGGTATATTTTAGATTAATTAGCAAAAACCGCTTTCTTTTTTTTTCTTTTTCTTACATACAGTTCACTCTAGTACTTACGAGGTTTAACTGGAGACATCAGTTTTTTTGCCAGCAGTGAACCAGACAGAGGTTTTCCAATGAGCCAACAGGCCCTTCACAGTGGTACTCAGGTGTACCCCAGTCTGTGTGGCAGCAGGTGGAGGCACTGACAGTGAGGCAGTGGTGTCAGGCTCTTTTAGTGCAGCTGAAGCCTGCCTTTTCTGCACATAGGCCTTGAAGATGGCCATGTTGGTGTTGGGCCTGGCTTTTGCCTTCTTCAAGTAGGTGATGAGGGCCTGGGCCTCCTTGCTTTGGTCCTCATACACCTCCTTCATAGACCTCCCCCGGAAGTCTCCAAACTCCACCATTAGACACCCCTGGTCTCCAGTCTCCCGAGCCGCTGCCATCATGCCCTGTTTCTTTTTGTACACCTCAACCTCTTCCCCTATCTCCTTGATCTGGGAGGTGTACCTGAGGAACAGATGTTTGTTTGAAGAGAGCGGGTTGTCCCTCTCCTCCTCCCCAGCAATGCTGACGACCAGGTACACAGCATACCCCAGTGAGTTCTCCAGCAGCCACCGGAACCGCTGGCCCTGGTATTTACCAAACTGGAGCTTGCAGTGAGCCAGCACCAAGAACTGGTTACCAGGATCCCCTCCATTCTGCCTAACAAAGGCAGTGGCCTCAGCCAGCACCTCCTCATTACACCTGGCCCTCCCAGACACCACAATCTCACTCCGATTCGCCTCCTCAGTTGGCCCCATAAGGAGACGATCCAGAGAGGATGTTCTACGGAACACAGGGTACGCATACATAATCTGAAATAAAACATAAATAAATAAAAGTGTGGGTTACATTTAGAGACATTATAGTTTTAAAACAATAATAAGTATCATAATGCATTGGTTTTATATATCACTTCTCAGCATTCAAAGAACTTAAAATATTGATTCATTCCAAAATAACACAGCTGCCCTGGGGCAGTACTAGGAAGTAATACTAGAAGTAATACTATAAAATATAATATCATTATGTTTAACTGTGTATTGTATATTGTATTATATTTGTGTAAACAGAACTCATTGTCTTGACAGCGAGCCCGCCCAAAAACAATTTACTGCTGTATTTTAAGCGGGATGTAAACTCACTATTATTTTATGCAAAAAATATTAAATAAAAATAATTATACAATCATTACTTTGCTTTAACACCATATATCATGTGCAGATCATCCCGTAATTTGTAGTCATATCAATAGTGGGGGGAACAATACAAGAAGCGCAATTTAGGCGGGAATTTATGCATAATATTAATAATTCATAACATTATGATAATAAAACGGCCCTAAAGCAAATGTTCTCAAGCGGACGAAAAACCCCAAGAGCACAGATTTTAGCAGAAGCATCACTATGTGATTATGATGGCAAGTTTCCCCTGAATACTGTATATGTTAAAGAGTTATAGGCTGTAATAACTATTATCGTTAGCTACACAGCTATCGCCATAGACTGTACAGTACTATCTATGAGTACAAGTCAGTATTACATCAAAGACAGCGCACAAATGTAACTTTATGTTGTCTTCATAATTTATAATAAACAAGTTATAGTTTCTCCCGAATTAAATTCAAATGGGGAGCAGTAATTTAGCGCTAAGCTGTACCGAAGCGCATTTTTTTTTAACAGAAGTTAATGTCTAACATACACGGGGCTATAAAAGATTTTACTTTTATTTAAAATATAAAATATGCTATAAAATATTTACGGATACGGATTGGTAATAAGTTAGTACAGTATTTTTTAACATAAGTTACCTTCAGATGTTCATGTTTATTTCGAGTTGTAACTAGTAAAGCGCCCGCGCCCCCACCCCTTCGGATATAACTTACACGATTCACATAAATAACATATTTTAATTTCAAAACGGCAAACGAATTTCGCCTAAAATAATTAACGTTATACAATAATAATTAAAACATAGCCTTACCCAAAGCTGTTAGATAACGTTACCTAGTGCGCTGCAAAGATGACAATAATAACGGTCAAAAGTAATCAATAGGAGAGAAACGCGATTGGTCAAAACAAAGTAAGCCACGGGAGAGAACGTGATTGGTCAAAAAAAGTGAGCCACAGCAGAGGAACGTGATTGGTCAAAAGTAAGCCACAGCAGAGGAACGCGATTGGTCAAAAGTAAGCCACAGCAGAGAAACGCGATTGGTCAAAAGTAAGCAGAGGAACACGGCAGAGGAACGTGATTGGCTCATGTGGGCTTACTTTGGGCTTACTTTGGCTCAATCGGTAGGAAGCAGCAGGCGCAAGCGAGAGGTAGCGGGATCGATGCCCGCATTCTCCAGGTGGCGCCCCGCCCTTTTACGCTCACTTCCCTATTGGGACAGTCTGCGCTTTTATGGCACGATGGGGCACTCCCCGGATGAGCTCTTGAGGCTCGCTGCTGCTGAAAAGGTTTTTCGGACGGGGTCCTGCTCACATTCGTGGCAAAAGCAGGTCCCACCGAGATTTGAACTCGGATCGCTGGATTCAGAGTCCAGAGTGCTAACCATTACACCATGGAACCTCGGCCACAGCCGCCTTTGCGCACCGAGCCGCAGAGAATGAAGTCATTCAGCCTAGAAGCGCCGTAGCAAAGAGCCAGTGAAGGCTTTGCCGTTTAAGCCCACGTTTCCCCGAGTCGCTTTGAGAATGCCAATTTCACCGCCTCTTTACAGTTACGTTAGCAGTTGCGCAGCGCCTCTGTTTTTCTCCCCCTGCCGAAAAAGGGACACAAAGGTTCCACCGAGATTTGAACTCGGATCACTGGATTCAAAGTCCAGAGTGCTAACCATTACACCATGGAACCACCGCTCTCCGAGCGATACGTCTGAGAGGCGGGCAGCAGCGTGGCTAGGTGGCGGCGTTTGGTCACTGGACCCTCTCGACTAAAAAACGCACAGCCGTGGCTTCACTGCCGAAACCCGGGATCGAACCAGGGACCTTTAGATCTTCAGTCTAACGCTCTCCCAACTGAGCTATTTCGGCCAGGTCCGGGTGCGGTCTGGCCGGCGGGGATTTCAGTGAGACCGCCAGTCACTTGCGAGAAGCGAAAAAAGCTGAAGGTCCCAGAGGGCAAAACGTTGGCCCGTACGGGGATCGAACCCGCGACCTTGGCGTTATTAGCACCACGCTCTAACCAACTGAGCTAACCGGCCTTGTCACGACAGGGCTTGCTGCCCAGTTTCCCAGAAATATGCTGATGGCCCGTAACGCTAATCAGGCTGGCGAGATTAAAAGTTGAGCCGAAGCACGGGCTCGTCCGGGATTTGAACCCGGGACCTCTCGCACCCTAAGCGAGAATCATACCCCTAGACCAACGAGCCGACAGCGACGGCCTCCCTGCTGCTGCCTGGCCGCAAACATGGCTGTTTGCATGGCTCAAGACACAATGAGCGTCGCCAAAACACGTTGACAAAAACAACGGCAAGACAAACCTTGATGCTTTGCTTTGCGCAAAACCAAACTGAAGTTGTAATGAAGCTTGCTTGGGAGTACTCACCCTGTAACGTTCCTGGTGGGTGCAAGCTTTCCTGACCACACAACTCACTTCTGATAGCGAATCACAATCTTGTGGTAGCCAAGGGGGTTGTTTATAATGAAGCCCATTGAAAAACAACAGCAGTGGTCTTCTGTGTGGATTCAAAATATGCCAACGGTGACGGTGGACCCAAGATGAAGAGGGAGACTCTTCCAGTGCTCAGCGAGGACAGCTATAAAAGCAGCTCAGAGTAAAATTTTAGTCTTAAGTGTGTCAAAATTCTAAGAATGACGTAATTTTACTCTTATTCTTAGACTTAAGAATAAGTGTGATTTAGAAAGGTTCCTAAGTGTCAAGACTAGGTCTTAGCTCTTAAATTATTTAAGAGAGCTGGAGAGGTGTCTTAACCTAGTTAAGAGTAACAAGATGGCAGCAAAAAAGAGGAGATATATGCTTTCCAGTGAAGATATGATGTATTGGAGTTATATGATGACATGGAGTTGATAAAATGATATAAACTTGATTGACAATTCTTTTTGTAACTGACCTAATAAGAAATGTAATAACTTTACATAAATGTAATAAATTGAATAAATATTACTTAAACAATAATGAATATGTTTAATGCATTTTAATACATTTAAAGGTGCTGTATGCGATTTCTCAAATTCATTGTTGAACACTGTTGATTATTTGAAATCAACCTAAACAAACACACCCCTCTCTTCATTGCGCCGCCACCAATACTCGCACTCCAATCCTAACCTCTGAGTCGCTACCCTGCTCTGAGGTGGTCAACAACCCCAGCCCGATCGCTGCTGGCATGTGTGGCGAATGCACTA
The DNA here is from genome assembly GCF_018812025.1 of Megalobrama amblycephala. Classification (NCBI taxonomy): domain Eukaryota; kingdom Metazoa; phylum Chordata; class Actinopteri; order Cypriniformes; family Xenocyprididae; genus Megalobrama; species Megalobrama amblycephala. The sequence goes on along the minus strand of NC_063057.1, from coordinate 46,623,805 downwards.
CCAATGATGTTAAACACCTCATTCTCTAGCGGGCGTCAGTGTGCAGTAGTTTACCTGCAATACTCTCAGAGTCTGGCCACTGTTACACACGTAATGAGAGTGGTGTCTGTTTATCACAGCTGACGCGAAACAAAATGCTTCACGAAAAATAAAGCGCAGATGATGAACGAACGACAAGGAAGCACAAAAGATGACAGTACACAAGAGTAAATACAAACAAGAGTTTCTTGTTAATCGCAAACAATTTCGCTTAAACCATCAAAATATGAGAAAAAATATTTTTATTTTAATATTATTTAAATGTTTTAAAATATGACATTGAATACAACAAAATCCGTTTTTTTTTTTTATATTTAATTGGTTCTCTCTTGTTTTTGCATGTGTTCATAATTTCTTTGTATGACAGACTGGCCAAACATAATTTGAAATAATTTGAAATTTCATTTCATTATCACACATGAAACAACTGACTCCAGCTAGTCGATGTGCTTACATCTTTTAACACATTTTTAAAAGTTTAATTAAGTTGAATTAAGGTTGAAGATGTCAATTTTCATATGGCTGGACATCACAATTGGCCTCTACTCTATGGCAGTTCATTGACTTTCCAACTGACCATCAAACCATGCGGCAAAAGAAAGACACTTTTACGTTGACTGTGGGCTTCCCTGGAGTTGTCGGAGCCATTGATGAACTCATGACACATCATTGCTCTAACTGTAAATGAGGAGACATATATCAATAGAAAAAGATTCCACACCTTCAATAGTAATTTGTGATAATTTTGCACAACGCAAAGCTATTGCTTTTAAATCAATTTAAATATTAAAACGTTTGTGTTTTTCTTTTTATTGTTTTATATAATAACATTAAATGATTGGTATTGTGCTGCTGTGACTTCACCCTTCCAGGCTCGCTATTGGCTGATTCAGAGGTTAAGGGCGGCCATTTTGAGTTGACATCATTGTAGTCCTTAGTTCACAACACTTAAGTCAGCACTTAAGAATCCGTCTTACACTTTACTAAAAGTTGCTTTTAGCTTTTTTTATAAAAGTCTCCTACTCTTAGAAAACTCCTACTCTTTACTAAGAATTTTTTGACACTTAAGTCAAAACTTGAGACTGTTCTTAAGAGCATTTCTGAGAAGATTTATACATACGGGCCCAGATGTCTATTAGACTTTAAGCCAGAGCGGGAAACAGAGAGGAGAAGCTGGCTGCACGACCCGAGTGACCCTGGAGGCAGCGTCTTGAGCGTCCACACACATATATTGTGGAGCGAGAACAAGAAGGGCCTTAAAAATGAAAGCACAATCTTTTAATTAAACCTACAACTAAACAGTAGCCAGTGCAAAGTCACCAGCACAGAGGAAATAGGGTCTCTTTTCTTTGTGCCCATTGGAAATCCCGCTGCAGCGCCTGCACACCTGCTAGGGGTCGCTCCTCGCCGGTGTCTTTGAGAGCGATGGACACCTTCGCTCCACCGTCCAGGGGAATTAGCTCAAATGGTAGAGCGCTCGCTTAGCATGCGAGAGGTAGCGGGATCGATGCCCGCATTCTCCAGGTGGCGCCCCGCCCTTTTACGCTCACTTCCCTATTGGGACAGTCTGCGCTTTTATGGCACGATGGGGCACTCCCCGGATGAGCTCTTGAGGCTCGCTGCTGCTGAAAAGGTTTTTCGGACGGGGTCCTGCTCACATTCGTGGCAAAAGCAGGTCCCACCGAGATTTGAACTCGGATCGCTGGATTCAGAGTCCAGAGTGCTAACCATTACACCATGGAACCTCGGCCACAGCCGCCTTTGCGCACCGAGCCGCAGAGAATGAAGTCATTCAGCCTAGAAGCGCCGTAGCAAAGAGCCAGTGAAGGCTTTGCCGTTTAAGCCCACGTTTCCCCGAGTCGCTTTGAGAATGCCAATTTCACCGCCTCTTTACAGTTACGTTAGCAGTTGCGCAGCGCCTCTGTTTTTCTCCCCCTGCCGAAAAAGGGACACAAAGGTTCCACCGAGATTTGAACTCGGATCACTGGATTCAAAGTCCAGAGTGCTAACCATTACACCATGGAACCACCGCTCTCCGAGCGATACGTCTGAGAGGCGGGCAGCAGCGTGGCTAGGTGGCGGCGTTTGGTCACTGGACCCTCTCGACTAAAAAACGCACAGCCGTGGCTTCACTGCCGAAACCCGGGATCGAACCAGGGACCTTCAGATCTTCAGTCTAACGCTCTCCCAACTGAGCATATTTCTGGGAAACTGGGCAGCAACCCCTGTCGTGACAAGGCTGGTTAGCTCAGTTGGTTAGAACGTCGTGCTAATAACGCCAAGGTCGCTGGTTCGATCCCCGTATGGGCCAACGCTTTGCCCTCTGGGACCTTCAGCTTTTTTCGCTTCTCGCAAGTGGCTGGCGGTCTCACTGAAATCCCCGTGGGCCAGACCGCACCCGGACCTGGCCGAAATGGCGGTACCTGACAACCACAAGTCTGTAAAATCAATCCAATAGTATACCGAGTTCCATCTTTAAAAAAAACAATTAAATTACGAAGTCCATTTTTGGCCGTCTAATGAAATTGCACGATCCATTTTTCATAAACCAATCACCGCACGTAGTCCATTTTTGTCCATCTTTGAGCGCATTTCATCCAATCCAATTAAGTTACGAACTCCATTTTGGCAGTCCAATGAAATTGCAAGGTCGATGTTTCATACACCAATTACCGCACGTAGTCCATTTTTGTCGATCTCTCCAATCTCCGCTCAGGTATGTTATTTTATATTTTGTTAATAAGATGGCATACGTTTTTTGTATTTTATGAATAGCAAGATTGGCTCCGTAAAATTAGCCCAAGATTACCTCAGCTGTTATAATTCAGTCAACTGGATCAGGTAAACGTTAACTGTCATTGATGTGTAAACCTAACAGCTATATATTTGTAATGTAAATAGTTTTATCCGGTGCTGTCTGACTTGGTGTAACTTCAGTTAGCAAACCTTATTTTTTTTACCTAACTTACTTGTAATTACACATGATAGTATAGTATGATAGTATGATAGACATGATAGTGACGTAAATCTTATAGTATGTGTTCTTTTGTTTACTGGGAATAGACTACTGTAACATTACCATTAAATTAAACTGGCATAAAATGTAACTGTTAATGTTAACCCTCTTATTATTCTCTCTGAAAATGTAGTAGGCATCCCCAGGTGAAAAAAATACTATAGTAATTTATAGTAAATACTATAGTGTTTTTGAACCATACTATAGTAAAGTACTTGAATTAATTTATTGTGGTAATTCTATAGTTGCTGTGGTAATATAACAACTATAGTAATGTAAACCAATTACTAGTACTAGGTTTTCTACAATTATAGGGTATATTATACTACAATATAGTTTACTGTAGTAAAAACTAATGCATATTACAGTATTTATAACAGTTTATCAGTTCACTATAGTTAATACTACAGTATGTTGTAGCATTCATTAACAAAGTGTTGTAAATACTATAATATATACAATATACTATAGTAGCCTATGGTTCAAAAACACTATAGTACTGTAGTATTTTTTCACCTGGGTCTGAACACAAAAAATAAATTTGGATAATGTTGATTAAATTTTGGGTGTTTTGTTTAACTTGTTTAATACCACATAACTGTGGTATTCCCGGTCAAAAATGACCAATCATTAGAAGTGAATGGATGAGTACAATATGTTTATACATTATGCTTTTTTTACTCAAAAACAAGTTGTATGAGCCCAGGTCAATGAGGGATACAGGCCATAAATAGCAAACAGAAGTTCAAAACTTGTAATTTTCATAAAAACTTAAGTTCATAAAAAGATCTATCACAACATTAGGTGAATATATATCTATTATTGTGGATTCATAATCTGCTATAATGTGGTAGTCATTTTGGACCAGGAACACTAAACTAACTAACATGAAATGAACACAAAAGGAGGGTTAATGCCGTGTTGTCGGGCTACAAAGGCAGTTAGTGTAACATATTCTGTTGTTTCAGGCAACAACATGGCTTCAGCTAAGTCACACAAAGGCATGAGCGATGCTGACTGGCTTGCGCGTCTGCAGAGTTTTGCCCGAACAGGAGTTTGGCCATCTAGGGAGGGGAATAGACCTTCCCCCCGACAAAAAAGATGGCATGAGTTGTATCAGAAGGTAAATTATGCAGTTAGATTCATGGGCGAACTCGTATGATAATACATTGTGCTATTTTTATTTTTGTTTATGGGTAAGTTATTATTTACAATGTAAATACAATGTAATATTGATATAATTATGATGACTTATGGCTGTTTTAAGATAACATGGACAACAGTGTCATAGCTATACTTTATGTTCACAGATAGAAAAGTGCCCTCTGCAAATGAGGGGGCAGACCACCCTTCTGAAGGAAGCTCAGAAGTGTATTTGCGGATTTCACAAGGTAACTTCAATTAGCCTAGTTCAAATTGCATAAATAGATGTGCTTGCAATATCAATGTGTCTTTATATCTAAACTCAAATTAGGAAGACTGTATAATATTATGTCTGGTATATGTTTGTGCATGTATTACAGGTTCATCCACCAGCCACAGTGGATGCAACACAGAGCACCCCTGCCCAAAGCACACCCTCCATCAGTGATGTGTCACGTCCTGCAAAGACAGCCAAACTGACATTGTCAATGGTAAGCAGACCTTACTATTGCAGGCATTACTGCAGACATTACTGCAGACATCTCAACCTTTTCCTATAGTGTTAGGGTTTTGTTATCACTGACTATGACAAACCTTTTTCAGTTTGAAAAGTCAAGGTTTGGAGGCTCACATGTGGCAGCAGCAAAACCCAATTTGAGCACCCAGAGGAAAACCTTTCAGGTTAATATGAAAGACATCATGACTTTATCATGACATCATCACTACATCATTTTATTTCATTAAAAAAAATTCACAATTCCCTTAATAGATTCATAATATCGTTTGACTCCACAGACATTAGAGCATTCAGCTGCAGCTTCATGCCCACCCTCTGATCCTCGTCCTCCTCCATCCCCCAAACCTCATCGGCCTGCCATCCAGTCCTCCTCTTCCTTCTTTCTTCTTCCTTCCTCCAGCTCAGAGATCACAACGCATCAAAGAAACAGCAACACCATCGACTATTTCTGAGTTTGCTATTGTGAGCAGCCCAGTAAGATGTCATTCAAAATACATATAAACATGCCTTTGTCATTTAATGCTGTCTTAGCTTTTACTTAAACCAGTGTTTTTGATAAAATCAGCAGGTCTCAACTCAGCCAGAAGACCCTTCGGATCTCCCACTACTGTGGCCACAGACAATGCCACAGCAGGACCAGAAGTGGGTGTCAGAAGCACTTTTTAGGGTTGGTGCAAAGGGAAAGCTGGAGCTGCGTGAAAACTTACAGTTGTGGTATCACCCCCCACCACCAGCCCTGTTGTACCACCAAGCTCCAACCCCTGATAGATTTTTTTCACAGCGGCTCTTGCTCTGGATGCCATATAGGCTATGGAAGGTGCGGCTCCAGTGTACTAACCCTGCCTGTGCCAGGCATCAGCTGTGTGGTGGTGGTCTGCACAGGAGGGTACGACAGGTGTTAGATATTGACAGATACTACAACCTGGTGACAGAGACCCTGATCTGTACAAGGTGTAGAACCAGCTACCTGTCCTGGAGTCATGCTGTGCTGCAGCAGTTGGACCTGGCTCATCGATCTGAATTCAGGGTCATTCTCACACGCAAGTAATTATTTTGCAGTCATGTTCACTCATATGCTACCTTTTTTGATAAATATTTCCTACAATAATTAGATACCTGATAATAAGATAATTGAATGAATACTTTTTTCCAAGGTATGCCTGTGACATTCGAGTTCTTCGCTTGTTGCGTGAGAGGGGCATGGGGAATGGCCCAGTGAGGATTATCAGCCAGCTGAGAGAGAACCACAGTGAGGAGTGGTTAAAACGTGTGGCTCGGTACACATCAGAGTGTGTGGCCTTTTTGGATAATCCTGGCCTGCATCCACCGCACTTCCAGGAACCACCACCACTTGCTCCAGTACCCAGCTACAAATGGCTCCTCACTGTATACAGTCAGGACATCCTCAACAGGCTTGATCACATTAAGGCCAGCATTACATCCACGTACGGATCAATTTTAAAAATGGATTCAACTAAGAAGGTCAGAGGAACTGCTTTAATGACTGTACCCTTATCTATAATGTATTATTAGACCAAAAGAGCTTTATTTGTCAATGTTACTGATTTGAATCTATGTTGTATTATTTGCTATGTTTATTGTTTCTTTCAGATCACCAAGAAGTTGAGTGGGCCTGCGAAAGGCACAGCACAGTGGCTTACCTCAGTAGGCAACGAGATAGGTCAGGTGCTGATGAGTGTCCTGACTGCAAATGAAGGGGCTGGGTTAGACCTCATGGCTGCAGGGCTCATGGAGAGATACCAGAGAGCTGGTGTTGATCCCCCCACTATCTTGTATGTGGACTGTGACTGTTGCAGGGAAGTGGGAGAGACTAAACTGAAGAGGCGGTTCAGCGGCTGGCCTGATGTCATCGTCCGCCTAGACATTTGGCATTTTATGCGCCGTCTGGCAGTAGGATGCACCACAGATGCCCACCAGTTGTACCCTACTTTTATGGCTAGGTTGTCGTCCTGTATTTTTGAGTGGGATGCAGGGGATCTCACTCTGCTGAGAAGGGCCAAGAGGGAGCAACTCACCCAACAGGGCTGGCCTGCAATGACGGAGGCAGAGCTTGACCGTCATATAAGCAAAGATGAGCTGGCCCAACACTGCAGGAGGAGAACACGAGGAGAGGAAACCACTGTCCGCCTCCTTGATATGCTTATCAGAGAGCTCATGGGTGGCAAGGGGAATGACGCCCTTGGTGTTCCTCTCCTTGACAGTGTGAGGATGCAGCACATCTGGCATGTCCAGAGGCGGCACGTCACCTGTATTCAGGACCCTCCAGATGTGCTGCTCTACACAGAAACTGGAACCATAATTAAGGGCGGGATGGTTCTAAAAACATATTGGTGTGCCAGAGGCTCCACATCATTGGAATCATTTCACTGCCACCTAAACAGATTTATTCCAGGTTTGTCACGACAGAATATACCACATCTTGCCACTAATTCCTGTTTATTTAGATATTTGCAGTTAACAAATAATGTTTTCTCTTTTGCAGTTTCTCAAAACAATGTTTGGCTTTCTATTTCTTTTCCAGGGAACAGCGCAAACAGCCTGAACTTCCAGATTTACCTCTTGGAAGGTTTGTTACGCTGGAATCAGGACCGGGCTGCAGCTGCTGTTGCAGGTGGAGGTTCAACCCTGCGTACTTACACAGGGGAGCTAGTTTACTCTGTCAATGAGAACTACAATAAGTTGTATGGCAGTAAATTGGTTCCTAGCTTCACTCCACCTGCAGTATACACAGGTAAAGATATTTTGATAAATGCAGTTCACAATGTAGTATGTTTTTGTTACAATTACAAGTGCTTCTGAAAAATTATAGTACCAGAATTTTTTACGTTGGATTCTTTGCTCTAGGTGTCAGGGCAGAAATTAAAATACATAATAGAATATAGAGAAATCCTGTCTTTTTATGATGCCCTCTGAATTACATATTTTTGTTTATGCAGAAGCTGACAACAAAAAATATTTAGTGCATTTCAGAATAAACCTTTCTTATTAATTTCCTTTAAAAACATTTCTTGTTACAAATATTTGCTCAGGGGCGCTCATTGGAGTGCAATACTTGTTGAGGCAGAATAGTCAGCCCCTGGAGGACATGTGCCCTACGTCTGATAGGACTTCTCAGTTGCTGGAGGAGATAGATGTGGAGGAGCAAGTGGAAGAGGATGAGGGTTTTATTGATTTGTTGGGAGAGGAAGCCACAGTGGCACATCTTGTGGCATCAGATGACTTAGTCCTTTCAGGTCCACCAGTTTTACCAGCTGCACCACTGCACTGTGTCCCAGCTCCTTCAGCTGCACCTCTGACCGGCGCCCAGGTTCCACCCGCTGCACCGCTGCCTGTGTCCCGGCTCCGCCAGCTGCACCTCTGACCGGCGCCCAGGTTGCACCCGCTGCACCGCTGCCCTGTGTCCCGGCTCCGCCAGCTGCACCTCTGACCGGCGCCCAGGTTGCACCCGCTGCACCGCTGCCCTGTGTCCCGGCTCCGCCAGCTGCACCTCTGACCGGCGCCCAGGTTGCACCCGCTGCACCGCTGCCCTGTGTCCCGGCTCCTTCAGCTGCACCTCTGACCGGCGCCCAGGTTCCACCCGCTGCACCGCTGCCCTGTGTCCCGGCTCCGCCAGCTCCACCTCTGACCGGCGCCCAGGTTCCACCCGCTGCACCGCTGCCCTGTGTCCCGGCTCCTTCAGCTGCACCTCTGACCGGCGCCCAGGTTCCACCCGCTGCACCGCTGCCCTGTGTCCCGGCTCCTTCAGCTGCACCTCTGACCGGCGCCCAGGTTCCACCCGCTGCACCGCTGCCCTGTGTCCCGGCTCCACCAGTACCCAGTGTCCAGACTCTTTCAGCTGCACTACTGCCCAGCATTCAGGTTCCACCCGCTGCATCGCTGCATCGCTGCCCAGTGTCCAGACTCCATCAGCTACACCACTGCCCTCAGCAATGGTAAAATTTCCTTTTCTAGACCAATTGTCATTTATTTAGTCATTCGCCCTTAAGCAGCAAATCCACAACTTACTTAACAGCACGTAATTACCTAACCAACAGTTATATATTTCCAGGCTGTTGACGAGCACTGCATTCCTGGAATGGACCGGGTTGGATGAGTTGGCGGAGTGTCTAGTGGAGCTGCGCACACAGACGAGCCTCACACTTACCAGCCAACAAGTTGCGACCATTGTGGGTCTGTGGCAGAACCTGGACCAATTTGATAAAGACAGGGTGATGTATGCTGCTCGTCATCAAGACAGGCTACTTACAGGACGTTTCAGGTCCCCTAAAAAGAAAGCTGTCTTCACTCCTGGTGTCGAAAGCACAAAGAGATGTGTTTTGGGTTCTAGCGGTTCTCCAGCACAGTGGCCTAATTGCTGTCGCCTTGTTGAAATGATTTTCATAAGGTTATGTAACATCCACCGAAGCCCCAAAAAACAGCGGAAAGAATCTTTGTCCAGATGGGAACTCATTCTTCGTGATTACAGAAGAATTCGGCAGTTAATCCTGAGCAATGGGACGGTGATGAGTGAAACAACGCTTCAGTTAGTTGAGGTAAACCAGAGGACCCTTACAACATGGCACAATGAACGCTTAAAAGGTCAGGAGGTCTCAGTGCTGTTGCAAGGGCTGGAGCTTCCAGAGGCACGTCCAGTGGCATTGGATGCTCTGCCTCCAGCACGAGTACAGCCTGTTGTGCCACCACAATATAGCCACCAGTTGCATAACTACCAGATGCCACCAGACACAGCTGGACAGGCAAAAACAAAGATTAGAAAGATCCAGCCCGCAGCTGCCTGTACATCTGCCACAGCAACTTCATTTGAGCCATCAGCCTTACACCCTCAGCGTTCAGTCACGTTCAGCCAGCTAAGGACAATTTATCCCAGGCCGACAGCACTACACCCATTGGCTCCTGACACATCCACTGCCCCTGCTGTGTCTCAGATCTTACTGTTGCCCTGCCCAGCCCCATTTTCCAGCATTAACCCTGGAGCCATTTCCTCTAACCCACCTGCAAATGACACAGCCACCCCAACCAAACGGTCATACAATCGTACTGTAAAAGCAAAGACTTGCAGAAAGTGTGGCCAATTTCGTACACAAGAAACTGGTCATAGCCAGTACAAAGGCAAAATATTTTGCCCAAATAAAGAAACAATTACAAAGGAGCAGTGGTTATTGAATATGAGAAAGTAACACACTTGTTTCTGTGTGGTACAATCATTTAGCTCTCTTGGTTGGCTCTGTTCTTTTCTTTAACTTCCAACCATATTTAATGGTTAAAGTATTATACTGTGATTTTTTTCCTGTATTTTTATTATAGAAAGGTTTATGTGTAGAGGAAACAATATTAAAATACCATATTGTGTATATGTGAGTATGTATAAGGATATGTATACATACACTTTAATACATATGGGAATATATAATAAATATTAAGCAACAATAAACTATTATATATATATATATATATATATATATATATATATATATATATA